>NC_092560.1:21431048-21551048 GCF_037038585.1 Patagioenas fasciata | reverse complement strand
TTAATCTAGATTTGAAGGGGGGTGGGATTGTAACTGGGCTTGCACCAGTGAGGCAGTGCTCTAGAATTGATGAAGACTGGGTAGCCTCCCATCCACCTAGGGTGAAATCAGTGTGCTCATTTCTCTCCCCCAAATGCCTGTACACCAATGAGCACAGCATGGGGAATAAGCAGGAGGAGTTAGAAACCTGTGTTCAGTCAGGTGTTTATGATCTGGTGGCAATTACAGAGACATGGTGGGACAGCTCACATGACTGGAATGTGGTCGTCTCAGGAAAGACAGGCCAGCCAGGCGTGGTGACAGAGTTGCTCTGTACATGAGAGCAACTACAATGTGTTGAGTCCTGTCCGAGGGTGGATGAGGAGCGAGTCGAGAGTCTGTAGGTGAGAATTAAGGGGCAGGCTGGCAGGGATTATACTGTTGTGGGTGTCTGTTACAGGCCACCAGATCAGGATGAGGAAGTTGATGAGGCCTTCTATAGGCAGCTGAGAGCAGCTTTGCAGCTACAGGCCCTGTTTGTCGTGGAGGATTTTAACTTCCCAGATGTTTGCTAGAAGGACTACTCAGCCAGCCAGCCACAGTGCACGAGGTTCCTCCAGTGCATTTATGATAACTTCCTGATGCAAATGGTGGATGAATCAACTAGGAGAGGAGCACTGTTGGATCTCATCCTCACTAACAAGGAGGATCTGGTTGAAGCAGTAAAGGTTGAGGGCTGCCTTGGTTCCAGTGACCACAAGATGGTGGAGTTCAGGATCTCATGTGGCAGGAACAGAACACCAATTAGAATCACAACCCTGGCCTTCAGTAGGGCCAAATTTGGCCTTTTCAAACAATTGCTAGGGGAAATCCCATGGGCAAGGGTACTTCAAGGTAAAGGGGCCCAAGATAATTGGTTAGCATTCAGGGGCTGCTTCTACCAAGCTCAAGATCAGAGTATTCTGACACGTTGAAAGTCAAGGAAGAGAGCCAGGAGACCTGCTTGGTTAAACAGGGAACTGCTGGGCAAGCTCAAGTGGAAGAGGAGAGTTAATACATCATGGAAGGAGGGGCTGGCCACTTGGGAAGAATATAAGGCTGCTTTCAGAGGATGTAGGGACGCAACTAAGAAAGCTAAGGCCTCCTTAGAATTAAACCTGGTGAGAGAGGTCAAGGAGAATAGAAAGAGCTCCTTCAAATACATGGCAGATAAAACTAACACTAGAGGAAATATAGGGCTGCTGATGAATGAGGTGGGTGCCCTGGTGACAGAAGATACAGAGAAGGCAGAGTTACTGAATGCCTTCTTTGTCTCTGTCTATTCTGCCAGAGGCTGTCCTGAGGAGCCCCATACCCCTGAGGCCCCAGAGGAAGTCAGGGCACTGGAGGACTTTGCCTCGGTTGATGAGGACTGGGTTAGGGAGCAATTAGGCAATCTGGACATCCATAAATCCAGGGGTCCAGATGGGATGCATCTGGGGGGTGCTGAGGGAGCTGGCTGAAGTTATTTCTAGGCCATTCTCCATCATCTTTGCCAAGTCTTGGGAAATGGGAGAGGTGCCTAAGGACTGGAGGAAAGCAAATGTCATTCCAGTCTTCAAAAAGGGCAAGAAGGAGGACCCAGCTAATTACAGACAAGTCAGCCTCACCTCCATCCCTGGAAAAGTGATGGAACAACTTATCCTTGATGCCATCTCAAGGCATATCAGGGATAAGAGGGTCATTAGGGGCAGTCAACATGGCTTCACCAATGGAAAGTCATGCTTACTAACCTTGTAGACTTTTATGAGGACATAACGAGGTGGATAGATGATAGCAAAGCAGTGGATGTGGTCTATCTTGATTTCAGTAAAGCATTTGACACCATCTCCCACAGCATTCTCACTGCTAAACTGAGGAAGTGTGGTCTGAACAATCAGGTAATGAGGTGGACTGTGAAGTGGTTGAAGAAAAAAAGCCAGAGAGTTGTGGTCAATGGGGCAGAGTCTAGTTGGGGGCCTGTATCTAGTGAAGTACCTCAAGGGTCAGTACTGGGACCAGTACTATTCAACATATTCATCAATGACTTGGATGAGGGATTAGAGTGCACTGTCAGCAAGTTTCCTGATGACAACAAACTGGGAGGAGTGGCTGACACGCCAGAAGGCTGTGCTGCCATCCAGCGAGACCTGGACAGGCTGGAGACTTGGGCGGGGAAAAATTCAATTAAATTTAACAAGGGCAAGTGTAGAGTCTTGCATCTGGGCACAAACAACCCCAGGTTCCAGCATAAGTTGGAGACCAGTGTAGGGGAAAGGGACCTGTGGGTCCTGGTGGACAGCAGGATGACCATGAGCCAGCACTGTGCCATTGTGGCCAGGAAGGCTGATGGCATCCTGGGGTGTATTAGAAGGGGGGTGGTTAGTAGGTTGAGAGAGGTTTTCCTTCCCCTCTACTCTGCCCTGGTGAGACCACATCTGGAATATTGTGTCCAGTTCTGGGCCCCTCAGTTCAAGAAGGACAGGGAACTGCTGGAGAGAGTCCAGCGCAGAGCCACCAAGATGATAAAGGGAGTGGAGCACCTCCCTTATGAGGAAAGGCTGAGGGAGCTGGGTCTCTTTAGTTTGGACAAGACTGAGGGGTGACCTTATTAATGTTTATAAATATGTAAAGGATGAGTGTCATGAGGATGGAGCCAGGCTCTTCTCGGTGAAAATCAATGATAGGACAAGGGGCAACGGATACAAACTGGAACACAGGAGGTTCCATTTAAATATGAGAAGAAACTACTTCACAATGAGGGTGACGGAACACTGGAACAGGCTGCCCAGGGGGGTTGTGGAGTCTGCTTCTCTGGAGACATTCAAAACCCACCTGCACATCTTCCTGTGTAACCTCACCTAAGTGTTCCGGTTCTGGTGGAGGGATGGGACTAGATGATCTTTTGAGGTGCCTTCCAATCCCTAGCATTCTGTGGTTCTGTGAAGATTGATGCTATGGTAGAAAGAGAATTTAAGAACATTTTCAGTCAGAATGTGGATCTGAGTGAATCTTAAATTTCAAACTTTTAACAGTCAGTCAGAATATTTAGCCACTTAATATGTTATTTTCAATCTGACACAAGCCTATTCAGTATTACATGAAAGAAAATAAAACTGATGTAAGCCACAAAACCATTCAAAATTGGTATTATTATTTCCTTCTTTATATAGGTCTGTACCTTAATTATTTATAAAAAATATAGGTTTTAATTTTTATAAAGGATCTTGTGTTTTCAAATGAAACATAGAATTAATGTAAAATCTTATACTGACCTTCTCAGTTCTGTGCTCTATTTGCAGTATAGATTTATGGATTTTTAAGGGAAATATTGATATCAGTTCCATTTCCAAGTGGCTTAATACACAGCAAGCAAAATAATGAATATCTGTTCCTAGGACTCACATTTAACTGCTGCAATTAAACAAGAAGTCTATGCTCCTGACTGCCCCAAATATAATAAGCAAGGCCTACTTAAAAATATCATAGCCACAAGGTCAGATCTTTTTATAGAATCATGATGACAATCAACAAAACCGTGGAACTGGTGTTCTGTTCTTAAAATGGACAGTGCTTCTCTGATCATGTCAACTTAAAAACAAACACACACATACAAAAATAAATGATGCTATCTGAGAAACTGTTGTGGAAAAATAACAATAGTCATAGCACAAACTAGAACGTGTACTCACCATTAATTAAATACTCTGAGATCAACATCTTAATTGTTATTTACTAAAGCATCTGTACTCATTCACCAATCTTTATTGCTTGCTGTCTTCTAATTCTGCAGCAGTTCTCAGGACTCCTTAAAGCCATCCATTATCATTCTCTTGGAGTCAAGCCTGGATTCTCATTGGAGACCATGCTCCTTCAAATAGGAACCTTGTTGTTATTTTCAAAGTAATAACCACCTGAGCTTGTCAAAAAGAGTTATCAGAGAAATCCCACCAAAGCCTCATTATTCACTAGACAGAGAGAGCTGAATCCCACAGTTCTGTTCTGCAAGGTTTGTCTGACATCAGAACTTCAGTCTTCAGACTGCAGGAACAATGGCTTACATTACTGCTCATAACATTCTAAGTAAGTTCTGGGAGAGTTTTTGCTGACACAAGTGACTATTTATTTTAAAAGCAGCATCTTTCCATTGATTGCCTTTCATTTTCATTTTCCTTTTGAGACTTTCTTCCTGCCATGACATTCCTGAAGATGATTCATTACCAAAACTACTACCTAACCACAAGGAAAGAGATAAATGGCTTTCTTTTCCCATTATTTATACTTCAGTGCCACTACATCTCAAACTCCTTTGTTTAATATGCAAGGCATTCACTACTTAAGCAACCACACCTAGAAAGGGGTGATCTTTAACTCTCTGACAGGTTTGCCTGGAGTAAGTTCACTGAATTTCAGATGTTTCTCAGGCCTGACCAAAATCTACATATAAATATAGAATATTACAATTCAGGTTCTGTAATACTGTGTTTAAAATACTCCAGAAAATCACACTAGCTTGTTAATACATGTCAAGTAATTTCTGGGACCTTTTACTTGTTCCATTTTCTTTCATAGAGAATATAATTGATAAAATAAAAGAGTTTTTTTGATGCAATGTGTACAGATATTGTCTACAGTTTAAAATACATACATCTACCCAAGATATCCATCCATACTGGCCCAACTCATGGAAAATTACTCTCTCAGGCTCATAAAAAATTATTTGTGTCCTATACTAGTTGCTAACTATGCATGCATTTTGTTGAAAGTAGCGTCATTGTTGCCATAGAGGGGATATTCCTTTAGTTCTTTCACATTCAGACTTGCAGCTGACATACACAAGAGCAATCTTGGACTGACCTGAAGACAAAGCAAGTGCACTAAAGCAATAGGTGTTTTCAGGACACAGCACTGAGTCATTTCCAGAAGTAAACACTGGCTATGATTACAAACATACATCGTGAATTTGCCCTTGAGAGCTGTAACAAAAGCATAATATAGAAAAAGCCTAACTCATGATTTAGCAGTGTCTTATATGGCACCATCACTCTTGCAGCCTTTGTTCTTCCCACCCACCTCAGATTCTCAGATTCATGGAGTAAGGAAAGGAAATGCTAAATAAGTTAAATACATGAACTCATGTGTCTAAGTGTGTATATAATATTCCAGAGAAAGCATTACTTAAAAAGCAAGGCAAGCAGATGTTCTCAATACATTACTGTTTCCTCCCACAGCTGTTCCATCCATCCTTTACTTTCCACTTTCTGCTGAGTTTCATATCCTCAAGCCACAGCATTGCATTGTCTTAATAATGCCATTATAATGCCTAAATTACTCTTCCAATAACCTTTTCCTTCCTCTCATAGCTTCTTCAAAAGACAATGGAGAACTGGTATATCTTTTCCTACTTGAGAATAGTCATCTTCTCGGCTTAGCACAACATTATGCTTTTAATTTGACTAGTTCTAACTCCTAACAATTATGTGAAACAGAACCTGAGTATTGCTAATTACCTCAGAACATTACACTGTAGTCCTGTCAGTACCCTTGAATTTACACTCCCATAGCACTCACCAGCTAATGTGATACTCATGACACTTGAAAGACATGTAGCTCTATGTACATTTTATCTCCCTTTCACCATAGTCTTTGCTATTCCCACACCTTCCTCTCATCAGAAGAAAATTTTTTTTCTATATTGTATTAGGGTGCTTACAGAATAATTATGTGATCCACTATAAACATTAGAAAATAAAACAGGCTGTAAACTCTATATGCAATTCCAGATCTTATTCTTAGCATATCAAAGAGATGCCCCACATCGGTTACTAGTTCCCCCTGCCCTCCCCTGCCTTGGAATTTATACCATAAGGAAAGACCTATCTTTTTACAGTTTCTATGAACAGTTCATCGATTCCTGAAGGTCAGTTAAGGTTAGGAGAAGGAGGAGGAGGAAAACTTGTCTTTTAGAAGAATCCTAGGAATTAACTCAGTAGACTTGTAGGAATTTGATGTCTTTCTTTTAGTTTAATTCAGACTTCAGAGTATTGTATGAACTGAGGTGGGGAGTAAAATGCTGGATACACTATGGTTTAGCTCGAGAGTTCAGAAATCATAAGGTAAAGTCTATAAACCATTATTATTCTAAAAAAAATAAAGCATTGAGGGGAGGGTAAATCCCACTAGCCTTTGAAATAGTGATTTTTTCGCTATGTAAGTAACAGTGAAACAGAAACAGTAACAGTAACATTTTGTTTCATTTAAATGAAATAAGACTTTTAAATAATCTTAATGCTCATGTAACAGTTTTGGTTTTTTGTTGTTTTGTTTGTTTGTTTGTTTGTTTGTTTTCCCCTGGAAAATGTCAAATATTCCAAGAATTCACAACGCTCAAATCACTTCCTCTGTAGCTGTACTCCAGTCACTAACATTGAATGTCAACTACTTCCTGGCTTTAGTTTCCAGGCAGTTCAACTGTGGCTGATTTTACATAGTACAGGAGAAGCATTAAACAATCAAGGAGATGTTATATAGCAGTCAGTTATGATAAAGAAGACCCTGTAGCACAATTTTGTGTGTTGGAATAAGCTTTGAATACTGATTTCTGTTAATAATAATAACATCAAAAACTACCAAATAAAAATAAAGGCTTCAGTAGGGCTTTTAGTAATGGAATAATGATATATCTTGGATTTGTGAAGCTACACTTCTTTTCTTAATAAATTCTGGTGTAAATATATTTTTATTGCCTTGTGCTTTGGGTCGTCAGTCTTACTTGCTCTGTCCCACCAGTGACAGTTGTGTACTAAAGTCCAGCTAAAAACAAAGAGTGTCTGCCAGATTATGTGACTCCATAAAGCTGAAAACACAATAGCACAACTGAAGCAATATTAAGAGTAGTTTTAGGTATAATAATGCACTGTGCCTACAGTCTTCCAGAAATGTGTGAGCACATCGGTGTACTTAGGATGGTTTGTGCTCCTTCAACATGCTGCTTAGAGAAAAAGACTTAACCGAACACTTGAGAGTTCATGCCACATGTTCTTTTTGTGAAGCCAGGTGTGCTGCAGACATCCTGAACGTCTGTTACCCTTTGTGAAAAGGCCAGCTGTGTATAGTTTGTATCTAGCTAAATTTAAATTTATATCACTATTTTTCTGTGTCTATTAACTGACATATTTTCATGGACAAGGGGGAATTTTCAGATTATTTTAGAAAGAGTTAGGTTTTCCCCCCCATTAAAAAAAAAAATTAAAAAAATAAACAAACCAAAACACACACACACAAAACACCGAACATTTTTCTTTCAGGTTTCTTCCCGTAAAAAGAACTGTGACATTTGCTATACTTTTGTGGTCCTAGGCAACAAACTTATGGAGTAAATCCATAATATCTTTATACCTTTATCTTTGCTCCTGATTTTTTTCTATAAAGTGAATTTAACTTTTTAAGTAGTTTTATATATATGTCAACACTTTAACTGTCTCTTTTTTAGCACTTCAACATTATTTTTTTCACTGTATATCTTGAGTTATGTACTAACAAGGTAGTTTAAGTCAAATTTGAACCAATATTTCTATTTCACCCACAATTCAGGAAATAACTTCAAAGCTCAAAAGATGGAGAAGATTTGTAGAACTGGACTACCATGAATAATGTTGTACAAACTCTATTTTTAGAAATAGTCTTCCTAAATTATACCATTATTCAAAGGAGTTCTGAGGCCACAGGAAGGAAACAGTATCATGAAGTGGAAGAAAAAGTGTATCCGTGTTTGGTACAACTGCATGAGCAAACATTTAACAGAAATTTATGTATCACCTTTATCATGCTTCTCTTTCTGAAAAGCAGTAACATTGGATAATCTTGATCCCCATCATCAAGTTAGAGGAAGATTAGGGCAATACAATCCACCATCTGAAGCTGTTTCATCACTTCTAGAAAGACCATTTGATTCTGTCAAGGTTCAATTGCAAGGTGAAAATAAACTGTGGCAGATGTTTTCTGTTAATCACCCCCGCGCTCTACCCTCTCTGCATAGAAAAAAAGTCCTCACTAAGGGAAGGTGATAAGAAGGAAAAATGGAGAGAGACTTCAAGTTGGAAAGGTTTTAAAATACTTTACTAATGCTACTAATAAGTAGAGAAAATAATATAAAATATACAAAACCAATCTTGAATATCCTGGGGTAGCAGCTTTGCCCCTTCCTCAGCAGAAGATGGAGTTGGTGCGACTCCAGTGGCTGCAGGGCAGGCACCCAGAAGTCCTGGGCTGGACTTCACAGCAAACTGGAAACTGGATTCAGGTTGTGGCAGAATGCAAACCCCGCTCTCTCCCCGCCCCCCCTCCTTCAGTATGGAGGGAGTAGGCACATCTCCCTCTCTCTGCTACTTGAGGCTAACAGCTTCTTTTGTTCTTTTGCCCCAGAGCACCCTGGCCAGGGCCATTAGGAGAAGGGATTGCCGAGGCGCCAGTGAGCCACTGGGCACCTGTGACCAGTGTGGGGGATGTCTGAAGGCTTCAGGGGCGCCCCACACACGGTGTGGGGGTGCAAAGAAGCTTCTAGAATGCCTACAGTCAGGTCTGATCAGCCAGTATAAAAACGGGACTCTCTCGTCGAGAGCACGAGGAAGATGCTGCCGCCGAGACCCCCCCTCCCCAGGATGGAGACCCCGCTTGCCTTGCTGCCACGTGTGTGAGTAAAACCCCTTGCAGGATTGCGAGTATATTTATCCTTTCCGTGCACATATGCACGTGTAACTTCCCGTGCTTAATACAAGCACGTATAAAATTATTTCCTCGCACAATCGCGAGTGTATTTATATTCCGTGCACATTTGCACGCGTACTTTAAATTATTATCCTCACACAATCGTGAGTGTAACTTTATTCCCTCGCACAATTGCGAGTGTATTATAAATTTATCTTCGCACAATCACGAGTGTATTTTCCTCCAGTGCTTCCACATAAGCACCTGTAGTATTCCGTGCACATTCGCACGTGTAAGTAAATTAACCCTCGCAGAATTGCGAGTGTATTATAAATTTACCCTTGCGGAATCGCGAGCGTACACTTTACCTTTATCTCTTTAAGAATAATCCCGCACCGTATTCAGGCAAGTGTGTACTCCTCTGGGACTCGAGGGTGGTTCCGGCATTGTTTTGAGTGAAGGCACGTGCATGCACTCTGTGGACCGCCTGTTGTACCAGTTGCTACCCCTTAATAATCTTCCTCAACTGATACCCGAACCTATATTTAAGTCACTTTTGGAGTGCTAAAACCCTGTTTCTCATCGGTTTAATAAAAGTTGTTTTGGACCCTGTTGTCCCTTAAATTAGCCTCGGGGTGCCTCCGTGACACAGGGATACAGGGCCTCAGGCTCTGGATTGCGGGGACGACAGGCAGGGTCCTCTTCAGATGCCAGTCATGGTCGAAGAGCGTAAGACCCTTGTGATCTCCTTCTTTTATAGGGTGCATGACATGGATGGGGTGGAATTCTCAGTTTGTCAGTTTTAGTCAACTGTTCTGTCTGCCGCTCCTTGCAAATATGTCCCGTTATCGGTTAGCTTCAGTTACCATAGTAATAAATCTAAACAAGAGCTTCTTACCATCCCATGGGTCATCTTATCAGTCCAGAGCGAAGAGTGTCTCAAAAAATATGTCGCTGAATTCAGAAAAGTGCAGTTACTTAGAAGGCACTTAGAAGAACTTAGCTGAAAGGAAAATTCACTAAAAGAGAACTGGTCTTCTTTTTAACAAAACCAGGACAGATTCCTTCTCACGTAATTATAGGTTCTTATAGGAAAGTATTAACACAGGGAAAAAAAAAAAAAAGGCATATGGTGCAGCAAAAAAATCCATCAGTCTTCTTACTCGTTGATTTTTTCATTCTCCAGCCAATATTCTGTCTCCTTTAAATCCCTAATAACTCCTTAAAGCACTACGTAAACTTCTTTTGGAAATAATTGCAGGCTTACAATATTTTATTTTATAGGGTTTTTTTGGGTGAAGGTGAAGTTGCATATTGTACAAGACTGACTCAATAGAGATTCCTTCTTGCACTCTATGAGTATAGATGAGCACCCTAGCAAATCATGACTGTGGACTGGAGACATATTAGCCTTTCGCATTTCTTCTTAGGCTACCTATTTTATTTTTTTTTTCCTAGGAAATTAGGAGAGAGACAATCAATAAAGCACAGAGAAAAACAATTCTTGAAGGCTACAGTTTATTAATTAATATTTTGGTAGAAATTCAATAACAATTTTTAGTAGTTTCTGGCATTCTGAGTATCAAAAAGCATTAGCAGAAACAGCACATACAGAATATTAGGAAAAGAGGGTAAAGTTATTCACAGATAGGTATTGCTCCTTTCATGGATAGCATGGAGATACAGTGGACCTAGGTGCTTTGGAGATAAGTTACCCACTTAACACCAGGACGTGTAAACATCTCAATCTACTTTAAAATTTGTTAAAAATCACCTTAAAAGAACCAGTCTTTCATCCAATAGGAAAACGCGTACTTGACCTCTTACTGGTGTACGTGTGTATACAATAGTATCCAGTCAGGCAGAAATCTGGGGCAATGGTAGAGTTCAAACACCTCATTGGTGTACTTATAGGTCTCTAAGAAAAGTAAACATTTAATATGCTACAGTGGGATCAGTTATGTAGTAACAGCTAACTTTTAAGTGCCTGTAAGAGATTTTTCTGAGTCAAAGTCCATAACTTCTATAAAGAATGGGCTCCTTGCATCTGTTCAGGCTATTTACCAATCGAAAACATAAATTCTACTTGTCAGGTATTGTACTGTTGACTTTTCACCTCTACACTCAACCCAATGCTTTTGAAGTTTGTCCAATTCCTTACTCATCATTATCATATAAACTGTGCACAGGATACTTTTTCCATTTAAGCTGTACACTTAGCCTGTGCACATAGTGTGAATATATGTGGATATCCAAAGGTATAGTATCCTTATCACAGAAACAAAACAGAACAACAACAATCCAAATGAAACCAACACAACAACAACAAAGTATTCCTGCCTGTCTAATTGAAAAACTTAAATAAAATCTGCTTGGTCATTCTTTTCTAGGAGTGATGGCAAGATATCTGGAAATGGTTTAATGTGAATTAAGAAAAAGAAGGTGATAGGCACTCCTCACTGCTGGCAGCTGCTGACGTATTCTGCACTAAAGAAGTCTAACGAATTCTCTAACATTTTGAAAAGTAGGACCTCAGGTGTCAAGAAGTTTTATTAAAAATCTTGGACAAACTTTTAAGGTTTGAACTCTGGGCTTAATTTCTCTTGTAAACTTCATTGTGAAATCAGCCCTTGATGTTATAAATTATTTTTAAGTTTTTGTTTCATAAAAGAGGAAAAGTTTAGGAGCACCACCCCACATATGGAGCATTACTTTAAACATCACCTCACAAGAAACTTTATATCATGTTTAAATATAACCTTCGTGACAAATGAGACTATAGATTGCAGGTAATAATAAAAACAAAAAAATTCAAAACAATAGCTTAATTTTGAATTCCTTTAGATTCCCGCACATAGGCAGAATTGAAAGCAGTTCTGATGCTTAACAAGTTCTGCAGCACCTATGTTAAAGCAGAAATACAGTATTTTCCTTTAAATGTTATCCACTAGCAAAATGCAATTGACCACAAGCAGCTGAACTTCAAAGGACCTGGTTCTGTCCTATTATGCTTGCTTGCTATGAATTTTCAGAAGTGGCTGGATAATTTTCAGGTATTCCTCAAAGAAATTTCTTTTCAATATCTTTAATACTAATTCATCTGTGCTCCATCATCTCTTTGTGTGTATGTCTGTTCTCACACATGCAAGCACAAAACACACACACAGCTCAAGTTCCAGGTTGAAGTTTGAGATAAAGCTTCCAAGGTTATTTCTGTTTCCATTAAGAATGCTTATACAATTGTGTTAGCGTATGGGGATATAGTGGAAGATTTGACGAGGAGGTTAGTTGAATGTAAATATGCTCAAGTGACTTGCACCTGTCTGTAGAAAAAGTACATGCATCACACTAATTATTTTACTGACCTTGTGTGCTTGTGTGCCTCTGTGTTAGATAACATAGGCCTGTTAGAAGTTCTAGGCACCTTATCACTATGTCTGAGATTCCTGCTTTGTTGTGAGAAAGAGCGGGAGGCTGCACCTGCCTGAAGCCTTGAAATACAGGTGAGCTCAGCAGGCCCAGTGATCTTCCAGCAGGGCTGAACTCACCAGCACCTGCGTCCCTGTTTGTATCACCTCTGCCTGGGAGCTCAGGTGTTCCTTCAGAGATCCTCTAGTAGAGAGGTAACTAAAATAAAACTTGCTCTTTACAAATGCATTTGTGGCCTCTGGCTCTTCTTGCGACGTCCCTGTGTATGTGTACACAGTTAGTAAGTTCAAATGAAAATCAGAAAATGTCAAAGCAGAGTTTTCTACCCAAGGAGAAGGCTTCTTTTCTGGTTCTGGTTTTTTAAACCTCATCAATTGTTCCTTTTGAGTTGCCTAACTTCAACCTGCACAAAAATATTTCAAAATAGATTTGAAGAAATTTCCACTCCTTTGTCTAAAGATCTGAGAGAACCGTATGCCAATTGGGACTTTCACACCCAGTAATCTGAACAAATTCTATAGATTAATTCAAAAAATTAGATTCCTTTTGTAGTCTAAGTAATTTAAATTACATTTAATCATCTTTTCTAAACCGTGTTCTGTGTCTCTGTACTGTCAACTACTTCATCTACTGTTAAGGACAGTTGTATTACAATAGTCACTGTGAATATATACACATCGATAGCTCCCTTGCCATATTCAAAGGCTCTGAAGATGTTTAAGTAATTAAGGGGCTGATAGTAAAAAAATTGCTGTGTCTATGCTTCTCAACAAACTCAGTGGCATCATACTATGACATTGACTCAGTAGTTTGATTCAAAATAAAAAATCCCTAGTAACATATCCATATCATTTTAAAAAATGGGTTCTTTTCCCTTCTATTTTCCCGGTAGATTACCACAACACCTAATATTTTTTTATTAGAACTAATGAGATCAGAGCTTGAGGCTATGCAGCTGCAAGATGTAGTATATGCCAATCAATTCATACAATTGTTCAAATTCAACTTTCTGTTAGGGATTTGAGATCAGTAACAATGGTGGGAACAGAGGCAGGAACAGGGTAAAAGGGCATCAACTTCTGTGCCTTGTTGGCCTAATAAATTTCTTTCAGAAGGAATTTTGCTGTAGTGATAAGCAATTCAATGTCAAGTCAGTCTTTTCTCTCTCCAGAAAAGTAATTCTAGGGAGAAAAGCTCCAGGCATCCAGAAGAAAATCACTTTTGGCTGAATGATTTAAAAGCTTTAAAAGGATAGAATCTAAAATGCAAGCAAATAATAGATTTTATTGTGTCTCTTGTATGTTAATAAAGGAAATGGTAGCTCTTTGGGAAAAGCATTAGCAGGAAAAGACTATATAAATTTTATACCTCCCTAAATCATTGATAAAGTATGGCTCAGAAGTCTTTTAATTTGTCATGGATGACCTACTCTGCTGCCTAGGCATTGAAAGTGGGTCTCAGTCACTGGGACAAAGGTTTTTCTGGGTTAGAAGGTGTAAATCCATGTAAATTCATAGAGCCTTCCACACTAGTGTAAATCAGGAATTGCCATTGAATAAGAGGCCAAATACCACAGACAGATTTAGAACCAAGAACAGAATTTGACCCACCGAGAATGTGACATTTTCAAAATAGTAAAGAACAGTGAAACCATTGCTTATTCCTTTGATTTAAAACACTCTCTGACATTTAAGGTATCATACGAGTGCCATGACTTCGTCCTGATCAAAAGGAAGTGACTGAGCATATTGAGCCACAGCCAACAGGACATTGCAAACAAGAACTGAGCATGGGTGGTACAGACCATGGATCAATAAGCGCAAAGAGAACAACACCTGAAACTACTGGAAATGTGTGGTGTGATGTCTTAGTGTTCTGATCTAGCTGATGGCCTGAGACAACATCTGGCTATAAACTCCTCCAGTACTAGGTACTGGAGAAATATGGGCACAGAGTTGTCTGACACCACCTAGAAGAAGAGGAATCAAGGTACAACCATTAACACGTTGATGCCAAGCTTTTATAATTTCAGAGGGACTTTTGTTTTTTTTCTTTGTTATATGTGCAGTTCAGAGGTCCAGAGCCGGTATGAAATAAGAGTGAATGGCACTGTCTTTTCTTTATATAAATGATGGAAATTGAAGATTTCTAGAGTTAGTAAGTTAGATAAATTTTGCTTTCCTCTCACAATTGGTGTGAAATGCTTAAAAACAAGGGGGCCTAGGAGGGTTGGACATACTTCAGGTGGGAGGTTTTGAGGGCACAGGATCAGGCTATACCAGTGCGCCGAAAGGCTAGCTGGCAGGGAAGACAACCGGCTTGGCTAAACAGGGAGATTTTGAAGGAAATCAGAAATAAAAAGAGAGTTTACAGACTGTGGAAAAAAGGGCTGGCTACCTATGAAGAATTTAGGAAAATAGCTAGATCGTGCAGGAAAAAAATCAGGGAAACAAAAGTGCAGTTTGAAGTTAATTTGGCCAATTCTGTTAGGGATAATAAAAAGTCCTTCTTTAAATACGTTAATAACAAAAGGAGGGGCAAGGAAAACCTCCATTCTCTACTGGACTTTGAGGGAAATATAGTTGACAAAGATGAGGAGAAAGCTGAGGTACTTAATACCTACTTTGCCTCAGTATTTACCAGTCAAACAGATGGCCCTCAGGATAACTGGCCTCTGGAGATGGTTGACAGGGATAGGAAGCCAAATAGTCCCCTTGTATTCCAAGAGGAAATAGTTGGTGGCTTACTGAGCCATCTGGATCCTCATAAGTCTATGGGACCACACGGGATCCATCCTAGGGTGATGAGGGAGCTGGCAGAAGAGCTCGCCAAGCCGCTCTCCATCATCTTCCAACAGTCTTGGCTCACTGGGGAGGTCCCAAATGATTGGAAACTGGCAAATGTTACCCCAATCCACAAAAAGGACTGCAAAGCTGACCCTGGCAACTACAGGCCTGTCAGCCTGACCTCGGTGCCTGGCAGGGTGATGGAGCAGATCATCCTGAACGCAATCACACAGCACCTCCAGGATGGACCAGGGATCAGACCCAGCCAACATGGGTTTAGGAGGAGCAGGTCCTGTCTGACCAACCTGATCTCCTTTTATGATCAGGTGACCCACCTAGTGGATGAGGGGAAAGCTGTAGACGTGGTCTATCTAGGCTTCAGCAAAGCCTTTGACACTGTCTCCCATAATATACTCCTTCAAAAGCTGATAGCCCGTGGCTTGGACAAGTGCACTCTCTGCTGGGTTAAGAACTGGCTGGAGGGCCGGGCCCAGAGAGTACTGGTGAAAGGGGCTGCATCTACCTGGCGGCCAGTCACTAGTGGTGTCCCCCAGTGGTCAGTGTTGGGTCCAGTCCTGTTTAACATCTTTATTGATGATTTAGATGAGGGGATTGAGACCATCATCAGCAAATTTGCTGATGACACCAAGTTGGGGGGCAGCATCGACCTGCTGGAAGGCAGGAGGGCTCTGCAAAGAGATCTGGATAGACTGGAAAAATGGGCTGATTCCAATGGGATGAAGTTCAACAAGGCCAAGTGCCGGGTCCTGCACTTTGGCCACAACAACCCCCTGCAGTGCTACAGGCTGGGCACAGAGTGGCTGGAGAGCAGCCAGGCAGAAAGGGACCTGTGGGTACTGATTGACAGGAAGCTCAACAGGAGCCAACAGTGTGCCCAGGTGGCCAAGAAGGCCAATGGTATCCTGGCCTGTATCAAAAATAGCGTGGTCAGCAGGACAAGGGAAGTGATCCTTCCCCTGTACTCTGCATTGGTGAGGCCACACCTGGAGTATTGTGTTCAGTTCTGGGCCCCTCAGTTCAGGAAAGATATTGAGGTGCTGGAGCGGGTCCAGAGAAGAGCAACAAGACTGGTGAAGGGACTTGAGCACATGACCTATGGGGAGAGGCTGAGGGAGCTGGGGTTGTTCAGTCTGGAGAAGAGGAGGCTTAGAGGTGACCTCATCGCTCTCTATAACTACCTGAAGGGAAGTTATAGCCAGGTGGGAACTGGTCTCTTCTCCCAGGCAGTTAGCAATAGGACAAGGGGACATGGGCTTAAACTCTGCCAGGGGAAGTTTAGGCTGGATATTAGGAAGAAGTTCTTTACGGAGAGAGTGATCAGGCATTAGAATGGCCTGCCCAGGGAGGTGGTGGACTCACCGTCCCTGGAGGTTTTTAAACTGAGATTGGACATGGCTCTTAGTGCCATGATCTAGTAAATGGGCTGAAGTTGGACCAAGGGTTGGACTTGATGATCTCTGAGGTCTTTTCCAACCTAGCCAATTCTGTGATTCTGTGATTCTGTGTGAAATAATCTGTTGTTAATAAGCACGTCTACTTTTATTCACCATACGTGCATAACAGTAAAATTTAAATAGGAATCCTCAACCCCCAAAATGTAGAGAACTCTACCCTGTAATTCATATTTCCTGGTCGTATATCACTTTTCTACAATCCTTTTTTTTGTTCCTTTGCTCCTTTAAACACTCATTGATGGCCCTCAAGGCGGACTATTTTGCTCATGCTCTGTGATGAAACAGTTAGATCTAGTCTATAACATAATGGTTACAGTTCAAATTTCCAGGTTACTAATCAATATTACCGTGATGTAAGAAGATACTTTTCATAATTCACCTTAAGGCAACCTATGTTAATCAGATAAACTAGAAGATCCTACTTTGTGCTTCTACACTGTATCTTCACCACAGTTTTACATGAATTTACACTCTGTTAGATCATTCCTTGTCTTGGTAAATCTGTAAGTTCTCATTAACTTACTACAGTATAAGGTGTATCCAGATTTGTGGGATCTCACTGCTGAAGTTTTGCAAGTGAGCGTCAATGTTTTTATGGGCACACAAATCTATGCATTAAATGTCATCACATACAGTATACTGCACATAGTAGATGATGCATTCAAACATTCATTAATCTTAAGTAACCTTTCCAGAGGAGATTTTTGATCACTGTTTGCTCAGACAAAACTTCTTAGAACTAATGTGACTATTTTATTTTCAGGCTGTTTTGTTATGAAAATGTGACATGCACTTGGGTTTGTGCCTCTCTGTCTTGACTAATAAGGCTTGAATTGTACTTAGTAACTTTAATCAAATCTGAAAGAAATTTCTCTTATTTCTCTTAGAAATAATTTACATTAATCCAAATTCGGAAAAAGCCTTCAAGAGAGACTGGAAGGGTTCTTAACAGGAGACAGGTGAGTTCAGATTACAGATTCTTTGTGCCAGCAGTGACGTGGCCAGCCAGCAGCCACTTCTTGATCTACTATCCACACCACGCGCTGTCCCTGCCTAGTGTCAGAGGGTGAAAAGCCATCTAGATTATGCTGTCTGAGGAGTTTAGAGGGCAAAAAGTGCCCACCCATTGAAAAGCAGACTTGGTTAGTTTTAATGTTCATGGAAAAAAATTTCAATAGAAAAATTTGAGTGTAAAGATGATTTTGTCTCCTGTGCACATTAAGTACTTGGCTTCTGTTGTTCTCACTTGACTGGTTTATTCCTTACTCCATGTAGTTGTTCCTACATGATTGAAGGGAAAAGATAATTGAGATACTACATCTCAGCTCTACAGATCCAAAAGGCTGACTGATATGCTCTCCTCATTGTGTAGACAGACTCAGGAGAAGTAACAGATAAAGACAGCGTAGACTCTCCTGACAACAGAGTGAACCTCAAGCATTAGTATCTCTCCCCTTTGCTATCCTCCCACATATTCCCAAAAGGGAAAGGGCAGAATCCATCTTAGTAAATTGAAAGTGTTTAAAATGGGAATATAGATACAAATCTTTACAGGTAACTATATTTCAATGGTTTGCTGGAGGCAAAGCATACTTTCAGTGTTAAGACTGTACGTTCACTTTTAAGCTCATGCTTTTTAAACAAACTGCTATTAATGAAACAGATATTTACTTTCCAAAGTATGAAATATGGATCCAAATCAGCTTCATGGTTTAAAAGTCATTTGTATAATTCATAAGTCAGTGACAAACCTAATGAATTAGTCACATAACAGGCACATTAGAGACAGAACTTAAAATTCAGGTGCATGTTTTATTTAAAGCTTGATATGCTATATAAATAAATCATGAAAATGTACTTCTGACTCAAACAGTAAATAATAATGTTAAGAACAGCAGCCCCTAGGGAAAAATGGGGGAGGAAGGGTGACTGAATGACCTTGCGTTATTTGGCTTACACAGGCAAGTCAGAGTCATCATTAGCACTTTCAAGGCCTTTTTGCTTTCTGATAGGTTACAGAAGTGATACATCCATTGAGGCTTAACTGTTAATAAAAGATTATTTAGATGTAAGTTTACAGTAAGCAGCAAATGCAGTCCTCTCTGTATCAGAAATAAGATGGGAACTTTTATTCCTTAATTATTTGAGTCCTCACAAGAGAATTTCAAATATCTTCCATCAAAACTACTCTGTGGTCCTTTTTTGCTTGGCTTATAGAAATCAAAACGGACAGCACTGTAAGTGGCACAAAAATAAATCCTTCATGGTAAGCCCACTTGGTAACAAATTAAAATAAATTACTTTGAATGTGAACAACTTTGGTAAAAGCTGCCAGATAGAAGGAGTTTTCAAGTGAAATGCAAAAAGAGATGAAGCACATACAGGGGTCGTTTTATTGATTTTATTTTTCGAGGAAATATTTGTAATTCTTATACTTTGGTCATATCTAAACCTCTAATATATTCAAATTTAAAGAAGTAATCAAATCATATACAGGCAGAATCACCCAGTTACAACTATTAAAAAATAACAAAAAAAGATGCATGAATCAAGTTGTTTTGGTTTTGTTTGTTTTGGTTTGTTGTTGTTTGTTTTGGTTTGTTTTTTCTCAACAGCACTTAATTTTTCATAGCTTGAACACAATTTGGTAGCTTAAACAGTAATAGTATCATTTATCTTCTAGAACTAGCTCCAAACGCACTTAGTGCCACTTAAAAACAATTATACGACTTTCACAGAATCACAGAATGTTAGGGATTGGAAGGGACCTCAAAAGATCTTCTAGTCCAATCCACCCGCCAGAGCAGGAACACCAGGATGAGGTTACACAGGAAGGTGTCCAGGTGGGTTTTGAACGTCTTCAGAGAAGGAGACTCCACAATCCCACTGGGCAGCCTGTTCCAGTGTTCTGGCACCCTCACTGTGAAGAAGTTTCTTCTAATATTTAAGGGGAGATTCCTATGTTCCGGTTTGCACCCATTGCCCCTTACCGTTTGTTGTCAGTGAGAAGAGCCTGGCTCCATCTTCGTCACACTCACCCTTCATATATTTATAATAATTAATGAGGTCACCCCTCAGTCTCCTCTTCTCCAAACTAAAGAGACCCAACTCCCTCAGCTTTTCCTCATAAGGGAGATGCTCCACTCCACCACCTTTATTGCCCTGCGCTGGACCCTCTCCAGCAGTTCCCTGTCCTTCTTGATCTGAGGGGCCCAGAACTGGACACAATATTCCAGATGGGGTCTCACCAGGGCAGAGTAGAGAGGAAGGAGAACCTCTCTTGACCTACTATCCACCCCCTTTCTAATACACCCCAGGATGCCATTGGCCTTCTTGGACACAAGGGCACACTGCTTTTTACTTTGGTAAAAAGGAATGCCCAACCTCACTGACAATAAGTAACAGCTGAAATGTGCTAAAAAATATGTGTCTGTTAGGTACATGTATGCCTATTCTGCATCCGCTCCTAGATGAAACAAAGCCCTATCCAGATCTCCCGGGAACCAAGTGACTTTTTGTACATGAATATTCCTTGGAAGTAGAGAGTGAATCCATATCTGCAGACAAATAATGAGTTGGCAGATTCATGAGCTTAGAAAGAATTGCCACAAGTGCTTATTATGTGCTCTACTAGGTGATACTGACACAACCTAGACAAATTCGTATAATTTCACTTAAAAGAAAAAAAATAACTGTTGCACAAGATGTGTTAGTTGGTCATTGGTGGTAGGGCTTTCTATTGTTTTCAAAAAGCAAACACCATCTAATTCTATGCTCTCTGAAGTCATTAAACATCATTTCTAACACCGCATGAATGTAATCTGTGATTCTGAATCTCCCTGCTTCACATATGTGATGTCTCAAAAAATTATCTGCACTTCTAATCTGAAATTTTTCCTCTTTTCCTTCCCTTATCATGGTATAAGTTGTTGTTATCTCAATCCAGAAATGCTGGCTCTCAGCTGTTCCTCACAGCCCATAATACTTGTCCATTAGAAGTTCAGAGGTTCACTTGTATCCTTATATTTTAATCCTCTTTAGACTACTTTCCTGACTTACAGCACATGCTGGAGATGAGCTTTATTTTTAGTTCTCACAAGCCTGTGAAGATCACATGTGAAACAACTTTATATGCACTCAGGTTGAAGATGAAGGGAGGAAGACAGAACACGAAGATCAGGGAGATGTAAGGGCATTAGATATTAGCTGCTTTCTACTTGTAATCCATGTGAAACCCTTTGCCCTCACTTCACCAGGGTTCTTAACCACTTGCTGAAGGGGAAGCATGATGTCCTTACAACAGGAGGAGAATAAGTCCCTTGTTACATATAGTAATAAAGACTGGCAGCCCTCAGTGATTGTGAGGAAGAACAAAAGTGAAGGGCAACCAATCTGAAGGGAAAGGACTAGGTTATTTTTCAGAACTGCTGCCTTTTTCTTGGAGACACATGAAGAGGTCTGAAAAATGCAGACAAAAAATCTGTAAAGCATACAGACCTGAATTTATGCCTGTATTTATAGGTGACTTACTGATATTATCACATGACAGGGCCATAGATGCTTCCTCTTAAAAGTATTTAGTCTCTGCAAATGGTAGATAAATTCTCTGTTCAAAAAAATTCTGTGAGGATAAACTGAGTCAAACTTTCTGGGTTCATATTTCTGTTACCATGGTGCCCAAATGCTGCAAGAATGAAACATGGATATGAAACAATCACTACAAATAATAACAATAGTAGTCAGATTTTTGTTGTTATTGTATAATAATTGTAACAGCTTAAGTGCTAATTACACAAAAGTACATAATTCTAACTTAAAATCCTCAAAAGTTACAAAATTGAAGGTTTTTTGCACTTTTTTTTTACTCATTCATTGGTTCTCATAGTAAGAGTATCCCATGTCCCTGAAAGGAGAAAAGGAAACAGTTTTTAAGACTACTACTTATAGAAAAAAAACCTGCAAGGATGGAAATCAGCTTAAAAGTTTCTGAAACTCAAGAAAAGTACATTGCTAAAAATACACCAGTAAGGACAACACATGACCACATGGAAAAAGAAAAAAAAAAAAGTGCTACGGTATCTGCATAGTTATAAAAGTTATAATAAACTCAGCTCAAGAAGCAATATATATTTATCCTAATTTCAGAAATTTATTTTGTGATGCTTCTATTGTATATAAAATAATCGTTAGGGAAACAAATTCTTAAGGGACACCAAAACTACATGATTAATCTGAAACAAAGACTAGAAGTGAAAACAGAAAGATCCTTAGCATTGAAACTGAGTAAGAAACATTGGGCTTGGATCACCTCACGGACAAGCCTTTTTCAGTTAACAAGATGCTTAGGCCCTTAGATCTTCTGGAGGGCTCATCAAGCCACATCTGTGTCTTCATATGTCTTGACAGAACCTGCATGAGCTACACATGATAATGAATAGCTGATTATACATATGTTGCATAAGACCCGTCTGGTAAATCACAAATCATCTACTCAAAATAATGTGTTCATATGTCCATCTGCTTCACCAGTAGTCTAGCCACTTTATTTTATAAACTCCTCTTAGAATTCTGATCTCCAAGCAATTAGACCTAAAAGACAGGGGAGGCAAGTGACAAAATAAAAGTAAATGGGCCCAAACTGAAATGGAATTGTTTAAACATATGTTATGTGTAACTGGTAGTTGTTTTGGTAGTGGGAAAGGGGCTGCAGTGGTGACATGTGCAGAAAAAGGCCTGCAAATGCCCTGAGCCAGTCAGAGACAGTTACAGATAGCTCTTCTATGGACAACGCCAACCCATGGCACACCTGACTGTACCTATTAGAACAGCGCATGGTGCTTCTGTAAAAATATTTTTAAGGAAGGTCAATAATGTCTAGAGAAGGTAATATGCAATAGAAAACACCGAGGCAGGAGAGACGCTTGAGCAGGGGCAACAGGAAATCAACAGAGATGCCAGGGTAGGAAGGACAACATAACAGGGGAGAGGTGCAGAAGGAAAGATGTTACGGTGAAAAAATAAAGTAAGAGCCTTCTGACCAAGGCCAGAGGAGCAG
The DNA here is from genome assembly GCF_037038585.1 of Patagioenas fasciata. Taxonomy (NCBI): domain Eukaryota; kingdom Metazoa; phylum Chordata; class Aves; order Columbiformes; family Columbidae; genus Patagioenas; species Patagioenas fasciata. The sequence continues at coordinate 21,528,600 of NC_092560.1, read as the reverse complement.
CCTGAGCAGTCAGGAGCAAACTGAGGCTCAAGTAAGGACTAGAGTATGGATTCCTGAGAAGGACTAGACCAAAGATACACCTGAACAAAGAGATGGCTGAGCAGGGGCTGGAGCACAGAGACACCCAAGCAGGGGCAAAGCAAAGAGACAGACAAGCAGAGCTAGTGCAAAAAGATGACTGAGCAGAGGAATGGCTACAGAAATGTCACTTCATTATTACCTAGAGGGGTAGTAGTGGTACATGTTATTTGCTTCAGCTTATCAAGCACTACTGGATCTGAATGAAGTTTCTGTGGTAGAAAGAAAAGGTAGAATCTGAAATGGGTTGTTTCTAGCCAATGTTGTCATCTCTAGTGTCCTAGAGATTGTTGGGAGCAGAAATGTTCCATGAGCCTTTGAAGACAAAAACAACAGTAACATCCAGGAAGGCTAAGGCAATGAAAGTGTACCATATTAAAACTAGCTTGGCAAATGGGCAAGTTCATTGAGAAGAATTGTACTAGTGGAGAGAATCTGAAGGCTGGACCTGACTAAAAGATAGGACTACTGCTGAAAGTAATTATGTTGGATATAGAGCTCACCATCCTGAGTCCTTTTTTAAAGGGGGTACTCTCCTATTTCTTTCCTAGTTGCATTCCATGACTCCACACAGTTCCTAACTTATCGTAGCAATTTTCTTTATAAGCATAAAGAAATGTTTGCCCAGATTAAGTTTGACTGACTATCTATTTCTCTTTGTTCCACAGCTTGATTGTAAAATGCAAACTAATAAGGAAAAAAACGTGTTTGGGACCATATCTTGTCTTTGACACCTTGCCTCAGACAGTCTAACAAATACGCCTTTCTCCATTCTGCTGTCTAACTATTCACTCAAAATTCAAGGAGAGAAAATTAACTGATTTAAAAATCTGCTCTGTAGTTTTACAGAGCCAGGCTGCTGGTAAATAATTTACAATAATTTCAGAGAAAAGTTAAGGTTAGTGAGATTAACCACTAGAAACGTAAGACACCATACCCATATCTCACTTCTTCTTTGTAACTTTCAACAGCTTGCAGCGTAAGTCTAGATAATTTTTATCTTCCAATTAATTTAACATAAAATGTAAGCAATTCTCGGAACAACTTCACACAATTCTCTAAATAATCCATAGATTTAGGATTTCAATGACTGTTTCATTAGCTGTTTATTGCTATTGAGACAGTATTTACAATTTTATTATAGTTTTGACTATATACCAGTGAAAGAGTTCCACACAATTTCTCATGGTGCGTAACAGTCTTAAATTACTCCGTAGTTCTTGTTTGTTTGTTTTTCTTAACACGTGATTTATTAGATAACAGAAGTCTCTTGTCACTATCTTAATTTATTTGTATTACTATTTGGTTTACAATAATCAGCTTAAACCAGTATACAATTCATGTTCTGAAACTCAGGAAGCATTTCTAAAGCCTTTAAGCATAGTACTGCTGAAAAAAACAAGGCACGGCTTAAAATGTCCACAAAGATTAATCTCTCTATGAGCTTTCAAATCAATAGTATAGATTTCAAGTTAAGGCTTTATTTATCCCTGTTATTTCATTTAGTAAAGATCTACCAATAATCTAGCAGAAAGACATAAACATATAGGGGTAATAATATTAAGAAATTATTTTTTTCTTTCTAGTATAAAGTCCTCTCTAGCACCCTGAAGAGGACCTGTCCATCAAGTCGGGGAATTTTTCAGCAGAAAAGTCATATTTGGTTTAGATGCCTTAAACAGTCACATAGTCAAATGCTTTTTTATGTTGTAGATGTTGTTATTTTTATTAAAGTTATACTTTCAATTATAATTAGTAATTAGTACAGGAAAATTGTTTGTCTGTGCAAATGAGCTGGTTTCTTGATGTGAACAGCAATCATAGCCCATTACACTGTTAGAAGCAAGTAATCACAAAATGGTTTGTGTTGGAAGGGACCTTCATCTATTCCAACCCCTCTGTCATGGCAAGGACATCTTTCACTAGACCAGGTTGCTCAAAGTCCCATCCAACCTGGCCTTAAACATCTCCAATAGTGAGGCATCCACAACAACTCTGGGCAATGTGTTCCAGCATCTCACCACTCTCTTAATAAAAACAGTCTTCCTTATGTCCAACCTAAATCTATCCTCTTTCAGCTAAAAAAATATTGTTCCTTGTTCTGTCACTATAGACCTTTGTACAAACCCCAGCCCCTGGAGTGTTCAAGGTCAGGTATGATGAAGCTTTGAGCAATCTAACCTAATGGAAAATGTCCTTGCCTATGGCAGGAGAGTTCGGAACCAATGGTATTTAAATGTCACTTCCAACCCAAACCATTCCATGATTCTATGGTTTCCCTGACCCAGGTGCAGGACCTTGGACTTGGCCTTGTTGAACTTCATGAGGTTCACTTGTGCCACTTCTCAGGCTTGTCCAAGTCCCTGTCAAGCCTGTCAAGTTCCCATGACTCATGTACTGTAGCATACTTTTCTTCCTTTGATGCACAGATAGAAAATACATTGTCAGATACAAAATGTCCTCTGAAGTAATTAATCAGTTGTACAGATTATAAGGTCATAACACTGTTTTCATCTAGTTTGACCTTTTGTGTAACACGTGGTTTAGATGCTCTTCACATAAATTCTTATTTGAACTGAAGTCTTGTTTTTACGTAAATGTCTTACTTTAAAAATTACTTATGGACAGCGTGTCACAAATCAAGCAAGTCATTCTGCTGCTTAACAATGCTAACTAAAATGTGTTTTGCGAATGGAGTAATTTGTGTAAATTTAGCTTAAATTCAATTTACTAGGTTAACAAATTCTCTATTATAATATTTCTGTTCCTGTTAGTAATTACGGAATTTACTTACTTCCATATTGTCACTTTATGTGCTTCTTACTCATTCGGTGGTTCTACTCATATCTGTTTAATAACTCTTTAATTTTTATTCTGAGTCCTTATACATTTTCTTCAATAATTATGGCCATCACACCTGGAACCAATATACCGAATACAGTCCTGCCATTTCAAAACAAGATAAGAGAATTAACCTACATCCCCCAACACTTTTGCTTATATAGCAAGTGTTACAGTACTTTTTTTTTTGGCACAGTAGGCATTTTTGGTCAGATTTTACTTACTTACTTCCCAGTCTTTCAGAGTTACAACTTCCCAAGATGGAACTCCCCACTCTAAAACAATGGCCTATGTTCCTCAGTCATAGATGCAAATCTTTCATTTAGCTGTGCTTTATATGTTTGTACATTGACTTGACTTGTTAATTTTCCCCTTTTTTCCTGGGAAACTTGAGCCATTTATAAACATTAATAATGATGATTGAGCATACTCTTGTGTATCAGTGATAAAAATGTTAAGCAGCGAAAGGCCAGGATAGAGGCATAGGATTCCAGTGGAAACAGGGCTGCCTGGTCATGTCTGTCCATTGGACTTCACATGTAAAATCTGTAAAATAACCTGACCTCGTCTGGAATATTTTTCACTGTGTTATTGTATGACAATAATAGGTCATAACATGAACAAATATAGGAACACTAAGGAAAATAATTCATTTTCTCAGGTGCTGATACAAAATATTGTTAAACTAGTTACTTAGATGACATAATTTACAGCCAATACACTTCAATTGAATTATAGCAGTGTAATGGCAAAAGTCTTACAGTTTCCCACTATGCCAACAGAAATAATCTTCTCAAACCAAGCAATCACAATCAAGTTACTGCTCTAGAAGGTAATAAATATAATCATCACCATGAAGCACATTAATTCACAGGACTTGTATTTCTTGCATTTTTTTGCGTTTAGTTAATATAGTTTTTTTACAGTTTTCTTTGAAACTTATCATACTTGAAAAGTATACCCAAAATAACTTTATAAATGGGATTTTAATTATTTCTTGACTTTCATAATATGACAGAACAACTGTGACACTTTAAACAAAAAACTTATGAAGCTCTCAATATTCTATTTGTAGATGCAGTTATTTTCATAATTTAGAGTCACATTAAATTGCATTTTGATATTTGATACGTTGTAAGTTTTATCTGATTCAGAAAAGTATTTTTTCACTGTATCTTAAGGTACTAAATTTGCAATCACCATTAATCCCAGTACTTCAAATATAAAATACTTAAAATATATCTCTTCAAGCTTATGGCAGGATACTGCATAGACATAAAACAGATTTCCTGGTGTCCTGTGATCAGGTACAGACATAGTAATGCACAGAATATTTTTGCCTGAGTACGGCAATTATTTTTACCTGTTCAATTTGAGATCTACATGGATGGGAACGTAAGTGGCTAATAGCATTTATGTAGCTGATTTTCTGTTTTGTCAGAGCACAAGGCAATTTTTTCATCATTCTTTAAATCACAGGGCATCTTAGTAATGAACGACCTACTTATAAACTGGTAGCACCCAAAATAAGCTTTGAAATGAGTAATGAAAACTTCTTTTCGGCTATGAATAAAATTTTCTATTCTCTTCTTTTGTTAAAAACCAAGACTTCACTTAATTATATAATCTAGTTCACCTCTATATTCCCCTGGCTTTGTATTATGTAAATTACACAAATGTTAATCTTAAGTAATTGAATCATGACTAAGGCTCTATAAGCCAAGAACAAGTTAACAGATAATATTTTTGTGCCCAGAGTGCAAGGAAAGATAAAAGGAGATATTTTTCTTCACTTGAACTAAAAAGGAAAATATTTAATCCTTTGCTCTCCTTGGCACAATGGCACCTTTGCTCACTTTTACTTTGTAGCATGTTTTCAAGGGCAAAGAAGTTAGACTGTGTTTTCAGGAGGAATATAGCACTCCAAGTACTCCAAATAACATAACTACTGTGTCACACATCCAGACTGCACAAGTACCATTCACTCACCTGAACTATATCAGATTGTATATCAAGACCACCTTCTCAATAGTTCGTATGCAGTAATCACATATTTCAAAAATTTATGGAAGTCAGCGAGATTTAGAGATTTGGATAAGCCCCTGAATGGAGCTTGGCCACTGAAATTGTGCAGTTCACTTAGCAGTTGTGTTTAGTGTTGTCAGATAGTTAAAGGTAATTAGCATACTATTTCAAACATTAAAAAACATAGTCTAAGGCTTAAAAGAAGAAGAAAGAAACAAACTGAAAGTTATTCTACAATTTCAAGGCACTTGCAATGTTTCTCATTTACATGATCAGTGGCTAAAAGTCAGTTATTGAGGAATGAAATGGTTATTTGTATACTTCTGTTAAGCAGTGTAAATTTCCCTAATATTATTTACAGTGGTTTGGGGTTTTGGTTGTAGGGTTTGGGTTTGGTTTGGTTTGGTTCTTTTTTTTTTTTTTTGTACTAAGCTGTGGATAGTGTATTATTCACTGGTGTTACATGCACTTCAAAGGTGTCTGCCCAATATATATAGACATATGAATCCATACATATATGAACTTGAAATTTGCCACTGGTTTCAGGTTATAGATTCTCTGTAAGGGAAACAAGGTCTACATTAAAAAAATAAATCAGTCCACTGAAAAACTAAGAGTATTCTGACATCTAGCTTTTGTGTGTATAACACCTGATCATCTGTTCTAGTAAGAAAGGCTGGATAGCTGATGGGGAGGGAATCCCAGGACATAACAGGCAAGGAAGAAAACTCTTTAAAAAGTAATGCTCTGGGTATAACTTTATTTCTTACCTCCAGAGATGGTTTGTACCAGAGGGTAGACCTGACATTTTAGTCACAAACAACCTTTCTCAGGAGAGTAGATTGTATTCAATAAAGGACACAGCTTAAATTTTTTAAAGACACTTTTACTTCGTAGTAAACCCTGATAAAGGTCATCGGTGTTTGAACAGCTACACCCACTTGCACATGAATTACATGGAGATAAAGCAATAGACATTGTGAGTCAGGTCTTCTTGTAGTGTCCATAATTCTTAAAAGCAAAGATATGTGGCAGAAGCCTTTAAGCTAGAGGCAGAGTACTAAGTAAATATAAAATCACATGGAATGGCTTAACTAAGTACATTAGCATAGGAATATATAGAATATTGTTCTGAGAGCTGTTCCAATTTTATTTTAGTTTAGTAATTCCATTTTCTCCATAATACTACTAGAACAATAGATGATGGCTATCAGACAGTAAAAAAAATATTTTTTTTCAAACAATTTATGTGTCTAAATTAAATCTCTGAACTGCTAGTACTGGTTTCTGAGCATTGATACTGCAATATATCTTTTGCACAAAATTCATCAACAGAAAAACTTCTGGCATTTTCTCTGTATGCTATTCACATCACACTAAGGTTTAATATTGTCTCCTAGAATAAAGATGAGAGATATCATGGTGGTTATTTATTGTGAACACATATGTCTGCATAATCTCTGATATCTTCCATGCACTAGCTGTTAACTTGATTTCCAATTTTCAGTCTAACAGGAAACTACAAATGTATTGTGTATTGTCTGTGCCTTTATTTCTATAAATTCATACATCTTCTACTCTCCCAGCAGACTCCAAATGTTGAAGTCATCACCAACACTCTGTGATTATTCTTTAGAACACGTGTATATATACATGATCTATATTTTAAACAGACAAACGAAAAACAAACAATAACCCCCACCCCCCGGCAAAAAAAAAAAAAAAAAAAAAACACACGAACAAAAAACAAGAACAACAACAAAAACCCACAACACAACAGCCAACCAGACAAAAAAATATGAAATTCAAGATTTTCTGTGTCCATGAGAGGGAAGTGTATTTAGGACAGAAATTGTTTTATCCATTGTGAATTCTGCCTTATTATTTTTGAATTTGTTTCTCAGCAAAATCCTAGATGTGCAGTAGTATATGACAAAAAGCGGACTATCACTTACTGGAATTGTTCAGTTTTGTTTAAAATTAGATTGATGTGTGTATAGAGGATCTTACCATTTGACTTTTTAAAATGTTTGTAAAAGGAAAGTGAAAATTCCCACTTATCTGTCTGTAGCCTTCAACATGATCTCATCATGAAACCTCATTATCTCACTGATATTCTGGAAAGAAAGCCAAAATAAAATGTGTCACAGCTATATTATTGGTATGATCCTAAAGATTAAAAACAATTTTTTACTGACTACTTTGGTAATGACAGAGAATACACATAGGCACTTATACGTATCCTTTTTCTGGTAAAGGTATCTCTAACAAGGATCTGTAGATCCCATGAGAATTTATTTTTTCATTTAATTGCTAACGTTTTATGTTAGATATTTTAATTCATGTGATAAACAGATTTTGGAAACCAATTTTTCATTTTAATCTAAAGCTCTGTTTAACAAGAGAGAGAGAATTAAACAGCTGTAAATTGCTAACTAATGGAAGAGCATGACATAAATGAAACCAATTCTTATTTGGAAAGGAATATAGCATTACCTTTACAACAGTAATTTAAGAACAAAATCAGCTGTTACACAGGCCAGAGTTGTATGTAAACAAACATAATATGACTGAAGAAAAATGCCAAACCTAGTCCTCAATACAGAACTAATGTTGCATTAAGACTTCAAACAATAGAAGCTATATTTGAAGAAGTTAATATTTACCCTATACCATCACATACATGTATGTGTCTGGGCATCATACAAATATGAAGAAATGCATCACTTTAGAACCCATATGAAGTGGATATAAATTATCACTTGATTCCTTTCTTAAGCAAAGAACTATAAAATTATTCTATCATATGGACTAGACTGATCGTCATAGGAAAAAAAGGTGCTGAATCTCAGTCAACATACTTAGGCAAGATTTTCTTCTTTCTTCATTAACTTTTTATGTTTTTAGAAAAGGCCATCAAAATCCTCCAAAAGAAGGCATAAAATATTTAACTTTGAAATCTACATAATCCATAAAATATTTTGTGGGAGATAAAATAATATTCTAAAAGAATTAAAAAGCTCCATGTACAGAGTCAGCCTGATGTGCAATCTTTTGTGTCACTTAGTGACTTAAGTGATGAGAAGACTCCAGTTCTGATCACCTACAAATTTAATGCCAAATAAATATTCACATATTTTGATATTTGATTACAGTTTATTAAAGATATACTGATAAATCTTACACCATAGCTCTAACTGTAGATACGACGATAAGGACTCCAGTGACAAAGACAGGACAGCTACTAACACTTCAACAGGAGGCATAATCATATTTTTTCGCCATGCCTTCTACTGTAAAACATCATTTAAAGCACAGGGATTTTTGTTCATGCAGATGGAAGTGGAGAGGATTTTGGAGAATCAGAAAGCAAAAGGAGTTTAAATACAGCAAAAAGACTCTGAGAAGATATCAGAAAACATCTTGGCCTGTAAACAATCTCTGTTATAATGTCAAAATGTAAACATATGTCTGCAGACACACATGCATATATATGCCTGTATGACCTGAAAATTTCACGCAAGTCTAGTGCTCAAGGATCTTTGTCGTTTGTCTGGTTACAGAAAGTTTAACTTGGTTTTGAGAACTGGGCTCCTAATTACAAAAATAGAGGAGATGTAAATATTGCTAAGTGGTCCTCCATGCCAGACAAGACAAGTTACAATAGTGAAGGTGTTGTTAAAATAGAGTTTGGTCATTTCCCTGAGGTTGCATGGTTCTTTTAACTGAACTTCCAGATTTCTCAGACCCTAAGTACACTGATGGACTTATACAAGGCTGGCAGGTAGAAGAACAACAAGTGAGTAGCTGATTGATTGGTATTAGAAAATAGTCTGTGGTCCAGTATCTTTATACCAGAAGTTATCATTTGACTGATTGATTTCTGGCCTGCACTGAGAGACCCTTAAGAAACTTCAAGCCAAAAACATAAGGAAGAAGTATTGGTTGACTTGTCCAAATTCATCCTGGAGAGAAATTACTCCAAAACTTAAGAGGAACAAAGAGAATGATCTGAGCAAGAGAGTAAGCTGGAAGATGTTCCATCAAAACCCGCAAGTTTGTAAAGACAGATGGAACAGAGGAAAGTGGATGGCTGATCATCTTCAACATTTAGGTCTTGGAAACATGGTATGATTGCAATGCTTGGCAACATCTTTGAATTGTGAAAAGGCTAGGGCTGTACTGTGCTTTGTTCAAAACTGACAGTTATGCAAGTGCTGTCCCCTGACTCCGGTTTGAAAGTCTAAGAGAAACTGGACTTCACAGACAGCTGTAGATCCAAATTAATTAATTAATTAATTAATTAATTGATTGATTGATTGAAAGGGAAACAAGAGTGATACTATCCAAAATAGGATCTTGTCTATTGGGGTTTTTCTTTTAAAGACAGTAGTCATTTGGCAGAACCTTGGTTCTTTAATGTTTTTCTTCAGGTATATTCATATAGTAATACTTTTTTTAAAAAACATGCTGACACTTCTCACCTATGAAGTGTCAAATCTCTTATAAGGTGTCACAAGGTGTGTACAGAGAAGGAGAAATATTTCAATTCACTAGTCACTTTTGAAAATTTTAAAATGAAACGCCTCATTTTAGCAGTCTAGTTTTATCTAGCCAAACAACAAGCCATGAACAACAGGCTTGCTTTAGGTTCTCTATTATTTGGAAAATAGAGCGGTGTCTTTAGAGGATGTTTCAGAATACTGCAGACCGAAACAGAGAGAACGTCCGTTTGTTATCAATAGTGCTACTAAGTCAACAGCATGCCAACTGTCTAGACTGTAGCTGTAGTCGATTTCTGATGGATTTAAGAGTTAGGATATTAGAGAACGCTGAAAGAACACATAGAAATTTCTAGGCTACATTTAAGAAAGACCGCCCATTTTGTTTCTCTTCTACTTTTAGGCAAGAGATCTAACTTTCACTGCATGCTAAAACAAAAGAAATACCTCTTATTGTAGCCTTTTGGAACAAGAAACTAAATTCAGCCTTTGATCATGTTCTTCCAACTGACATTTAGAAGATGCCTTTGGCATCATCAGTTAACTTTTCCAGCAGGAAGCATGTAGTGAAATCAAAAGATAGGAATTATCTGATCTGTATTTTACAGATAGTTTTTCCATCTTCAGTGGGAGCAGAGAAAAGATCAAGAAAAATGATAAATCTGGCTGTGCAGGTCATCATTTCTGCATTTGCAGTCCATCTCTATGACCACCCACAGATTAAGTGTGCCCTTCTTACAGTTCCTTTCAAGTCTGCAGCTAGAATCCGTTAGCTTTTCTGCTTATTGATGAGCAAAAGGAGTCCTGGCTTCCCATGTTAAGATTGTAAATGAAAAACAGTTTTCCTAAAGATCTCTGTGTTCTTCTTTCTAGTTTCCTTAGAAGACTTGCTCAGCAGTGTTTGCTTCAACCATGGCAGAAAGATCTCAAATGGAGGAGAGAGCATGCAATAATCCCTTCAGGGAGAACTTCCTCCTCTACAACTTTCCCACTGAGCTCCTGACAGAGGTTTGCCCCTCTGCAGGTCTGATAGGCACAAGACTCCTTAAAGAGCTTATGACCTAATTTCCATCCCTTCCCTCCCTTTAAGGCTATTTTATCAGTCGTTCTATCTCAGCTTAACTCCATATAGTAGCATGAATGCCTTTCATACTACAACTTTTTTCCAGATATTTGACAAAAAAATCATTTCCCTCTATGACAATATATCTGGTACAGCTGTCAATCAAATTATTTGTATATAAAGCAGCATAATGAAGGTGGGTTTTTTATTTTATTTGACTTTGCTTGTATTTCGGATCGTGTGCTTTGTTGATATCATGTATTTTTAAACATCTCGTGTTTCATTACCTATGCTGACAGTCACTAATGCATAGGAATTATAAACCACTTAAATTCAAGTTAATTTTTTTGAATCAATTTTATATCAATGTTCCTAATGTAAGATGATGGCATTAGTAATTTTCTCTGCTCTAATATCTTTCAAAAAACATCTATTAAGTAGTTTGGAGAACATGAATTTATGAAGGTGCATTCAGCACATTAAACCTCAAAATAGCAAACGCGAACCAATCAATAGTAGTCAATATATAAACAGCTGGCAGAGCTAATAATTCAGGAGTTGAGAATTGATGCAGAAAATGCGTGGGGTTTTTTGTCTTTCTAGCAAGCACAAGCATGTTCACATTTCTCTTGCAAGCCTTTATACCAATAAAATCCATTATTAATACCCTTTTTATCTATGAAGGTTAAATGTAGAATCATGTAGCCTTAGATTTCCCCTGCCTGTGTTTACATCATGGGTGTCAGCATACTAATGCAACCCACCCCCAGAAACAAAGGCTGTGTGTGTACGTTGCAAAGTTCCTGAGAAGCAGTCTAGTCATGATTGCAGAGATCCAGATCAGAGTTAAATGCTGTCCGTTTCTCTCCAGGTATGCATGAATTTGCATACAAAACGAAATGCCCTGTAAACTTTGAATTTATGAATTCAGACTGGAATTAGCTTAAGCTTCCTGTTAAAGAGATTCTGACACTGCCCAGTAATCCAGAAAGAAAAATATTGGAATAATAACAAACCAGAAAGCTTGTTGATAATTCTTTATCATTATGAGTTGTGTCATGTTAATAGTTTTACACATGTAAATATGTAAATTATCATACCTAATCATGCATCATTTGGAAAAACTCTTCAAGCTGGACAACTGATTGCAAATGCTATAAAATAAATGTTATCCTTAAGCATATATAAAATGCTCTGTTATTTGATATACCTCATTGGGATTGTCTAACCTCTTCCAAATATAGTGGCATGTAAGCAAGTGGTTCCCAGATCAAAATCATTGTCAAAATAAGAAAATAAAAATATAAACAAGCAAGTTTTCTCAAGATCAGCCATTCCTGTATCAGAACTTTTAATGCATATGAAGACCAGCCACTGGCTCTCACCTTGTCCCTTATGTTTTGAATTTCTCAAGATCTATGCCTCACAGAGAATCGGACCTGCAGAGAAGCAGTAATAAAATAGTGCTGAACACCAAGATAGGTTCACTATGTGGATGCAAGATTATCCTGGTGAACCAAAGAGATGACCAGTCTTCTACAGAGCTTGACTTGTGGAAGACAGGTTCTGTGGGGACTGTTGTCAGTATGAGAAATATATAGACTTTTGCCTGTATGTAATGTATGTGTTGGCATCTGAAGACACCCTAAGTTTTCCTTATTACTTCTTACTTCACCTTTAATTTTATTCAGATTTGTGTATCTGATTATTACCAAGATGTTCACAAAGGCCATAATCACTTTGGCCTCTTACTGACTTCACCTAGCACTTTTCTTAATTTTCAGAAAGTTGAGGTTGAGTTGTTTCAGTTTAGGCACACAGAGAAATAACAGTACTCAAAATTAAATTAGGTGTTTGTAATTGAAGCTGAAGACATACTTTTTAGGAAGACCTAACAGTAGCTCCTTTGGAAGAGCTTTTATTGTTTTTTCTTGAATGCATTAATACTCTCCTCATTTTTTGTATTGGTTAAATGTACTAAGTAATGGACACGTAGGGATGAGATCTTCCACCAATTTTTTGACAATACAAGGAAATACGATGAACTAATTGTTGAAGAACTACTGAGAGAATGAAAAAGAGATTCTTCTTAGTTCTTCTGTAATTCATTACTCCAACATAAATACATTTCTTGCTTCATTTTCTACTCTTGTACTTACTAAGCTTTGCTTTTTATTTTGACAAACCCATGTGTACATGGCAAACCATACCTTTTAAATCCTCTCATTCATAATTTTAAGCGTGTCATCTGTCATCTATGCTATAGTACAAAGGTCGGAGTTTACATATTACAGTTCAGCATGTGGATCTGAAACTGACCTAGACCCATGCTCAAATGCAAATAATGAGGGAACTTTTATTTGCAAACAAATAATGTTTTGGTTTGCTGCTGGACTCTGAGGAACATTCTGAAGACAAATAAAGAGCTGCAATCACTGCCACTGACAGTGAAAGGAAGGAAAACGGGGGAGGAAGGAGAAGTAAATTACATATTTAGCTGAAAGGACTGGAACATTAGGAATTGTAAAGTAAAACCTTTCGATGTTGACAGCTTTTAAGTCCTTTCTTCTTTTCCATGCAAGTGTGTGTGTGTGTGTGTGTGTGTGTCTTGGTATTTTATAACAGAAAGGTCTGGTTTAGGAAAAACAAACAAACAAAGCTCCACAAACAAAAAACAAACAAACCAACCCCAACATAAAATCAAAACAAAACAAACACAAAACAAAACAAAACCAAACACCGAATGTGTTCAGATTAATACTGGAATGGTTTATGTAGCAGCACTACTTTATATATTTGTTTCATAACAACAGTAAAAGAATGTCAGTGCTTGCACATAGCTGGTTTTCTGGGTCAGCCAAGAACTGAAGAAGACCAAGAAGTTTATCAAGGAAGAACATATTCATGTTAGAGTACAGAGGATTCAGCTTGCTGGAAACAGTCAGAAAAGCTTACAAGATTATCTTCTCTGTAACGATAACAACCAGCTGGGGATACAAAAGCATTACGTTAGTGATGGTTTGAAAACATGCCCCCTAGAGCCAGTAATCTCATAAAACTCTAGAAGGTCTCTGTAGTTCTTTATCTAGTCATTTTATTGGTTATCTTTCAAAAACGAACCTTTATTTACTCTGAAACAAAACCAGATACTGCTAATGACAGTGATAAAAAGGAGAGATCCACATTTTACACAAAGTATACTTGCACATACTATACATACCCTCATGTCTTCAAACTGTGTATGTTCACAAGGTATGTTATCATTTAGGATTGCTCAATGTTTTCTTTTGAAGGCTTTATTTTGTTTCCTAGTTTTAAACTATCTAGTTGGAATTTTTTCACAGTAGTTACTACTGGTTTTGTTTTTCCATAGCAGTTTAAATAAAATGTTTCATCCATATCCAATAAGGAAGTTAGAAGAAGCATGGGGTTTGCTCACATTGAAACATTCTAATGCTCATTTCATTGAGAAAAGCTGCTATCTTTGCACTGAAAAGCTTTGAAATGACAGAGGAGTCATCAACCAATTGATGTGGTAGGCAGGAAGTGCCATTGGGATATAATGGATATATCTCTAGAACTTTCCTCAAGATACTAACTAAACCTAACCAACAAATACGTATCTGTATAGAAGCTAATTCCTTTTAAGAGACTAAACTCTTTCAAGATTGCATCTCCTGAGCCTGCTTCATTTCATCATGCAAACCATCTGCACACTTTGTAGATGTGACTGTTGCATGGCATACTTCCTCTTTCCTCCAAGAACCATTCCCACAAACATCACTGTGGTGGCAGCCAAAAAAGCCTAAACTCCATCTATCATCAATTTTCCATCCCACTGTCAACATATGTAGAAGAAGAGACCAGACAATGCAAAGATGAAGGTTAAACTTAGGGAAGAGGAAGATATGGAAGGGTATTCATAGAGATGACAAGAAAGAGAAGAGAGAGAGAAGAAGCTAGTATAAAAAGTAAAGGGGCAGAAGAAAGTATGCCACTTCAGGAGTGTACATACGTATTGCATATTTGCAATTTATCATTTCTTACCAGCTACCATGAGGCAGTAAGAAAAAAAAAAAATACTGGCCTCTTATTGTTATTTTATTAATAGTTTGTGGGGTTTTTTGCTATTTATCACCTGAGCACAAAATCCAAAACTGCTGTGATCATCTTCTTTTTGTGTATTTGCATACATAAAAAGAGTTCCAAATATATTTTAAATAGTTTCTGTGCTCATTCAGGAAGCCAATCAAGAAGTATCTGAGAAAAAAAAAAAAAAAAAAAAAACTATAATAAAGCAAAAAGTATATACGAAAGAAATACAAAATTATTTTTTGTGAAATGTAAATTTAAGCACTTAACAGACCGTTTTGTTTAAGCAAAGATGGTGCTGACCGTGACTATTTGCCACATACACTTCCAGAGATTGTGTCTTCTCTAGGATCTACAAATTGTCAACTTCTATTGTTCTTGAGCTTCTCGGACCTTTTGACATACACTAAATCCACAGCCTATCTGATTGACAGTTTCAGGTGGAATTAAGTGAGCTGGGAGCATCACCTTATTGTAGCCATTTTAAAAGCAGACATTTTGTATAATTACTGTCTCAGAGAATCAATACTCTGTAAGTATTGAGCCACTGATATTCTTTAATACAGATAATTTTTGGATGACTGGTGGGTGATCGACATTTGGAGAGGTAGGAGGGGGAAACAGACTTGTTTCTCTTTGTTTGAAGAACTTTAAAAAAATAGCAACAGAGGTGCTTTTGAATTATACATTTTGCCACGGCTGGATATTATATTTTTTTTAAAGGAAAATATTGGCAGAAGAATAATACAGCTGCAATTTGAACATTTTTTTTCCTACCAATATTGCTTTGCAAAATGTGAGAGAAAATAAGAGACCATTCTTTGCATAGCTTGCATTATTGATAGCTTCCTTCAAATAGGTGTTGGATGGATTTTTAATTTTCAAAGCCATTGTTGCATTTCTGCTTGGACAGTATGTGACTAAGTTAAAAAAATTAATTTGATTGGAAGTGTATGCAATAAAGTTTTTAATTTGTCAACATCTTGATTACTTACATTTAATCTAATCCCATTCATTCATATGAATGTATTATCTGCATCAACATTTTATGACATCGAGATCTATTTCTTTTCATTGCTCCAGCAATTGCACCATAAATTGTCATTAAAGTCTGACTAGTGCACAGGATAAAATCCCCTTTTAGCAGTATTAATCTGTATTTCATTAACAGCCATAATTTTGGTGAGAGGAATATGTTTACATCTATTTTAAGTTGTATATCAGATCATTTCCTGTTTTATTGGCATCACAGTCACAGTTGGGTTTTCTACTATCTACTATTATCTACTACTGTCTACTATCTACTATTTCTACTATTTCTACACCAGCACAATAAAACAATGCTTAAATATCTGTAAGGTTATCATCAAATATAACAATTTACAGCATTTTGAAAATCTAAAATTTCTTTTCAATGGCTGTTTGGGGAATCCTGCTGCTCCAGCACAATATTTCTAACAAATTACAGTATTTGAAAACCTTCAGGAAGAAAAAAATTATATATCTTAGTCAAATTTGGGACCCACTGAGTGAAGATGATGCACCTTGCAGATGGTTTTGGACATTCTTCAAGGGACCTTTTCATTGTACAAGCTATTCTGTGGGTTATAGTAGTAAAAATATTTAGCAAATAGTCACAATAACAAATCATTGGTAGTAACCTTATGAATTTAATATGTGGACTCTAATTTAGACAGTAATGCCATGCACAGGTTCACCTGTAATCAGGAACATCCAAAGTCAATAAGCTGAGCAAGACACAACATCAGGACAATAATGCAAGATGGTATCTTGTCTTTCATGCATGTTTGGACTAAACTCGTTAACTGAACTACAGTGGAATGTTTTTCAGTAGTTTGAAGTTAAAAAAAAAATCTTCAGGTTTTTACTTGGGGGAAAAAAAAAAAAACATGTAGAAGAAGACAATCCTTTCCAAAAAACATTAGTTAATTAAACCATGAAAGCTTCTTCCATTCTCATGGCCAGTGAATACAGGATTTGCCTAAAGAGCCTATATTCAAGCCTTCATTCTATGTGAGGAGAATTGAATTTCCATTTGTTTTTATTCACAGACCATTTGAAAACCATGGTATAGTATAGGATGTTCTGCCCTGGGGCTTTTGAACATATGTCTGCTTACAGTGCTGCGATAGTTTTGGTACATTTGATACCAGTTGGGCAAGAGAAAGAAAATAAAAGCTTACCTTTATACATTAAACATTAGTGGGTAAGAAGTTGATCTTTAAAACCAGGTTTTCTAGTATTTTAACAACTTAATTTAAAGTGCTTAAATATTAATTGGATAGACAGCTGAAGTGTAAGTTTCTCTTGTCCAGGTGAATATCCTAGTATGTAGATCTAAAAACTATTTTTCTGTCTCTCAGTTGGAAAATATTTAAATCTATCATATGAGATACAGTAGCATGAACTGCAGGGATAATGCAAAGGACTAAAACCTTCATCAGAATATTTTATCTTCTTTTGGTTCTTTGTTCCTAAATATTGGACTTTACCATATCAGTTCCTCTTGGGATTCCATTTCTGTACGTTTTTATGCAGATTCTCAGCAAGAAAACCATGAAATAAATGTGAAAGTTAGGCATTCATGCTGAATCAGGCCTGTGGAATAGAATAGCTAGATGTCAGCATTTAAACCTCTTATTTAATTTTTCAAATGTTCAATATACCAAAACATCACTGATTTTATAAGCCCTATGTGACATCTGTGGCTCAGTATAGACAAATGAAAAAAGGAATCCAAAGAAAGTAAAAAGTAAGGGTTATTTTCAGTCAAATACCACATTGTATCTCTCCACTTTCTGTGGCGGCAACCTGTTTTCTGATACTAAAATTTTAATGGTTACTGTGGAATAATTACAGAGAGGGCAAATTATTGAAACTCACTTATTTAGACTTATTTAGAACAAAGGTATATCCACATCTCCAGCATATAAGGCAGCTTCAGAGTGGGTAAGAAATCTGCTCTGTGTGATTTTACCCCACACACACCTAGCCTGCAGTTTTAGTTGGTAGCGCCTGAGGAAACTCAGTGTTATATCAATTAAAAGATACAGGGGGCAGAGTGATATGACGATCTCATGGCCGGATCCTGTTAATAAGGTGCAGGTACAATAACCAGGTGGTATAGCAGCTGCCAGCTGAGAAGATAAAGTATAGCTGCTGTCAATTAAAAAGGATAAATGTGCATTTCTGTCCAAAATGTTAGTTACCAAGCCAAAAATTTGTCTGATTGATGAACTTTGCTCATTATAATCTCATTATGATACCAAAACACACCTCCATGTCAAATGGTACCCACCTCTGACCTACCTTCAAGCATGTGTTGTGACATTTTTACATTAAAAATCAAAGTGAGGATTTCTAAACCAATCAATGACAAAGGTATCACAGAACTACAAAATCACAGTGTGTTAGAGATTGGAAGGGACCTCAACAGATCATCTAGTCCAATCCCCCTGACAGAGCAGGAACACCTAGATGAGGTCACACAGGAATGTGTCCAGGTGGGTTTTGAATGTCTCCAGAGAAGGAGACTCCACAATCCCACTGGGCAATCTGTTCCAGTGTTCTGGCACCCTCACTGAGAAGTTTCTTCTCATATCTAAGTGGAACCTCCTATGTTCCAGTTTGCACCCATTGCCCCTTACCATTTGTTGTCACTGAGAAGACCCTGGCTCCATCTTCGTGACACTCACCCTTTACATATTTATAAACATTAAGGAGTCACCCCTCAGTCTTCTCCAAGCTAAAGAGGCCCAGCTCCCTCAGCCTTTCCTCATAAGGGAGATGTTCCACTCCCTTCCTCATGTTTGTGGTTCTGCGTTGAACTCTTTCAAGCAGTTCCCTGCCCTTCTTGAATTGAGGAGCCCAGAGCTGGACACAATACTTCAGGTGTGGTCTCACCAGGGCAGAGTAGAGGCGAAGGAGAACCTCTCTTGACCTACTAACCACACCCCTTCTACTACATCCCAGCATGCCATTTGGCTTTCTTGGCCATAAGGGCACATTGCTGCCTCATGGTCATCCTGATGTCCACCAGGACCCTCAGTATGTATGACTAGAGTCACCCAAGCTCCATCTAAATGTAGAAAATAGTATAAAATACCCTAACTTAGAGGAAGGGTGAAGGTAACATACCATCACTGAGAAGTCAGAGGAACAGCATAATAGGACTTTTGGGACCAGCCGATGGGCTGTGCCTATCTTCTCTGCCCTTAGGAGGATGCACTTGGGTAAGATTTGTGCACTTAGTTATACCAAGTTTTCCCCAGAATACTTAAACTTTAAGCTTATATTTTGTAATAGTATCAATAACACTATGTGTTCCACTTAGAATCTGTATGATACCCATACCTATTTAGTGCAACTAACATCTCAACGAAAGTGTGCTTTTTCAGTGTATTTATCAACAGCATCTAAAAGAATTTTCACATGTTGCTTTAATAAACTTCATTAGTTGTAGACATAGTAGTAAGAATTTCCCACTGTATGCACCCAGGCCTATAGTATAATGAGCCCAGACCTGTAGTATATATTATGCTATTCATGCATCTGTGCAGTGCACTGCACTGTTTGTGAATCTAACTGTGAATTCAACGATAATGTGCCCAGACCTATAGGATATATTATACCATACATGCATCTGTGCACCGTAATGGCTGTTGAGCATAAGACTTACCATGCCGACTTGAGGTTATTTACATCACTCAGGAGTTCAACCTAGCCACCTTTCATGGGCCTTGACTTCCGCTAAATTAGTTTTCTTAATGAAACAGTTACCAACAAAGGAGTATGCATATTTTTTCTTTCCATCTTCTCTTTTTTTTTACAGTAATATTCTACTAGTTTGCCAGATATGCTATTCATACTAGCCAACTCCATAGGTAATTTAGAAGTCTTTTATTACATCTTTGTTCACCCTTTTTTTTTCCTTTCTTCTGAACATATCTCCTTCCACCACAATCTATAAAGATTACAAAGTATATTTACTAACTTTTCCTGCATAGGTTCCATCATTGTTTTGATTCTGACTCTTTTTGGTTTATCTGGTTTTCACCCACTAGAATATTGTAAATATATTTTCATGGGAAGCAAGGAACATTTTTTTTCTACTCTCAGTTTCTGCACTATCTCTGCAAGTGGTTGCAGAAGGCAGTGACAATCCTCCTATTAGCTTGGCGTGTGAGCTTGCCCTGGTGATGCTTTATCTCATCTACTTGGAATCAAGCCATGTCACATTATTAGATCTTTGTGTACTTGCTCCCCACCAGCAAGATAAATAAATACTGTCCTCTGCCAGCGTCCATGCTTCAGAGTTCTTAGGATGGTTGTCTTGGAAAAACAGGAAACAACAAATTGTATTTTATTTTGGAGCTGTCGAAGAGAGGGATATAGCTGGTATTTACTTCAAAACAACAAATATTTGCTACCTTGATTCCTAGTAAAACACTTTCTCATTTGTACTTTTTCTTGTTGCACTGATGAAACAAAGCTCAGTATCAGCTAGTTTTGCAGTGTTCAATGATGGCCATTAAAAGAAAAATTCTGAGATCAGGTGGGACAGAAGCAAACTAAATGCTCTGTCATTTCCAGATAAGGTTTTTCACAGGCACTGCTGTGCTCACCCAAGATGATGCCTAAAGCCAGCCATCTAGGATCCTCAACTGTTATAGTGAAAAATAACAAACTGGCTTGATAAAGATAAGATTATAGTGTCTCAGATGTGAAACCTAAAATAGAAGAACAAAATTAAATAAAGCAGAATCTTACACAGAGGATTTTGCGGTTGATTTAATGGCATACTATCACTTTCACTGTGTTTAATGCTCTTACGAGCTTACTCAGTTGCACACACAGTGTCAATCTTATTCAAAGCAACCTTTATCACAATACACCAGTTAATTTTTCTCTTCAGTGTACAGTAATTATGCTGACATACTGCAATAAAATTATTCAGCATACTTATCTGATAATACCACACTACATACATTTAAATTTAGTCCTTTCATTGGTATGAACTCAAGATACTCATTTGAAGATGGTAGCTGAACTACGAATTGTAATATTATTTTCACATCTCAAGTAATACAGCCTGCAATTTTGCATTCTGCCATCTACCACTGCTCAGAAAATTGGAAGATAATCTGTTCTCATTGAATGTGGTTTGTGCTGCATTTGGACAGGTGCTATGGATGCACCATTAAAGACCAAAATTTACCTAATTTTTGCTAAAGAAAATGTGGACTATTAAGTGTTGTCTGTCTATGCTGACAAGAGCTTGAACTCCTCTTTCTTGTTACAGCAGCTAACAAGGGTAAAGGTTAGAAAATGAAACAATTAGTGTTAGATGAGAAAATCATAAAACTCTTGTTTGTTTAAATTTTTAATAAATTGTTTATAGGAACACATGGTTTAAAGTATATATTATTTATTCTAGAAAAAATAATTATGTATTTAAATTGTTTAAAAATACTGTTTCAGATGTGTGAAATGAGGAAAAAATATTTTGTAATAGTATTAACTATTTATATAAAAAAAAGGAATTAAATGTGTTTCCAGTGATACATACCTGAAATAGAAAACAAAGCTGTTGGAAATTTCCAAAATACACATTGTACCTTGATTTCATTGGCTGGTTAGCTTTTTCCCTTATGTTAGCTTAAAAAAAAAAAAATAAAAAAAAAATCATATGGGTACATAGGTTGAGGCTACAAAATTCTGTCAAAAACCCTAGCCCTAATCTAAGTCTTAGATATTTTATCACCTCAGGAACACTGATATACAGAATGTACTTCTATTTCAAAGATAATATCCTGAACTTTTTAATTCTAAATCTCTACCAAGCAAAGAAATTCCTAAAATAATTTCCTTTTCCTATTTTATTCTAAGTCTTATTCAATCTTCATCTTGCACATCCTAAAAGAATTGGAAAGCAAAAAATAAAGAGATACGTCATAATAAACAAACAAAGAAAACTTGTGTTGAGAGAAAGCAGCTTCTCTAAATCTTTGGATTTCCATCCCTTTCTGTGCAGCTGAACTCTTCTTGTTCATGTGTGGGTAGAAAGGAACATTTCATTTTCTTTAGGAAAGAAAAAGCAGTTTTCTGTGATTTTTGTTCCTTAATAGTCCTAATTGTATGAATTCTTTCTGTTTTCCAACCACATCATACAGCTGCCTGGTTTTACCTAGCTTTAAATAAAAGCAGATGTGAGAAATGGTAGGAAGATTTCCCTCATTTCTGCAACTCAAATTTCCACATATTCCCATTTTCCTCTTAGTGTGTAACTCCAGTTTAGGCTCTTAGCATAAGAGGCTTCTTCAACAGCCAAGGTCAGACTTGAGTGCTGCCACAGTTCAGAAGCGGACAGGGCTGACCACTCTCTCTAATTCTTGCATTAAAGTTTATGATCTCTGCTAACCACAGCAATACAGCCTTCCTTCCCTATGGGTGCTGTAAAGAGGTTTGTTAATTATTCGTCAATATCTGCCAAATTGTTAAACAAACAGCAAACACCCAAAGGTAACAATACTGAGCTAAGGAATTGCTGATGAGCCTCTGACTTCAGTAACTTGCTATTTGAAATTTAGAGCGTGTGTTTCTCTGCTGATTTCCTGTGGCAGAGTTCCCTGACTATAATCAGGTGATTAGTGGCGGAGAAGTCCTGACTAAAGCATTCTTCAGCGAACATTCAGCTGTGCTAAAAGCCAGAAAATGTTTGCATTTCACCACAAACCCAAGGTCATCAGTCATTCTTTGGTAGCACAAATCACTGTATGGATGCAGCAAATGACTTGGCTTTAAAATCTGTCGGGAAGAGAAGGGCAGAGACCTTTGCCCAACATTTTTTTTCAAGCCACTTCAGAAATGAAAAAGGAAGATACCTATTACTTATTGATGCTGGGGGAAAAGAACGAGACGGCCAAATGGCAGACTGATGATACACACTTCTGGCAATCTTTTGCCCCTTTTGAAAGTATGTTTCCAAGTAAAATCCAAATCTTCATCTGCTTGCAGCAGTCATATGAACTGCAGCAGGCAGATGAAGGTGAACTTTTACAAGTGAGGAGCCTGGGCGCTTCCTCAGACACCCTCATGTATTAATATAAATACATCACACTATACAAGTGTGAATTTATGATTAACTCTTCTGGTAAAATGTTTAGTGATAATTGCAAAAAGGATGGTATGTCATGCTACATTGTGTTACAACTGAGTTCAAAGGCCATTGAAAGCATTTTCTTTCTGTTCAAACAGTGTAAAAAAAATCACAGTGTTCAATAACCATCTATTGTCTTACTCCTGGTGGCAAGATTTACTGCTGCGTTCTTGAGACTGTGAGTTTTCCTGGTAAGGCCTGAGCGTTCCACAAGGGACACACCATCCAGATGAATAATTTGATGTTTAAGTGAATCAGTTTTGCTAAACACAATAGGCTTGGAGACATCTGGGCCTTAATTTGAAAGCCACTGGGGTCAGTGGGAATCATTCCAGTAACTGTAGCAGGTTTTGTGTCAGCTGCTTGATGAAATTTTGATTTGAAATATATGTGTCTGTGTTGCTGTTTTTTAATTTGGTGGTTTTGATGGAAGGTGAAATATTAATAGCTTGCCTTGCTCTTGTGATGAGAGACTGTGCTAAAAATGTCTTCTCTCACAGCCATTTCATAAAAATTCCATAGAGATGAGACCTGCAATTATTTTCTGGTGAAGTATTATGTGGCTGACCAGTTTTATAGACTTCAGCTAGACTAAAGCAAGCTAAGAGGCCCAGAAAAACATAGCTGCTTTTCTACACATATTTTGAGCATAATGTAGTTCATGACATCTGGGATTTTCCTGTCAGCACCTCAGACCCTAGCACAAAAATATTGTTAATAATTGCAAAAAGAAATATCCTCTCTGCCTGCAGACTGGACACATTAAAGAAAAAAAAAAAGGGGGGGGAGGGCGTGGCAAATTATGTCTTTATAACAGTTATCTAGAAACATTGTGACAAATTAGAAAGACATTGAGGTGATTATTTACCAAGTGATTTTTTGAATGCTAAATATGAGCAGAGGAGAATGCAGGGAAAAAAAAAAAAAAAAAAAAAAAAAGAGAGAGAAAAGAGAGAGTACACATACATTTTTACAACAGTGTGTTCCTGAAATGATTGCAGAGAGAATTACAGAGAGAATAATATCTTAACTTCAGATTTTGAATATATCTGATTAGAATCAGCTACCTCTCACTTGTGTTGGAGAGCATCCCATTCTTTAAGTTGTCTCTATGATTTTGATAAGTTGTCAGAAAGCCTGAGCACACAGGAATACCTTCTTCACTGCTATGGGAGTGAATAGTGTCAACACTGAAAATTACATCATTTTCACATTGACATATTTAGAAATGGAAGCTTTAAATGAGAAGGGGAAGAGGGAAATATTCCTAATGGATAATGGAATATGTAAAGAAGTACATGAAGCAAAACACAAAGTTAGTTTCTCCACAGAGACTCTTGCAAAGACTGAGTGAAACTTAGCAGTTCTAAATATGTGATCAGTTTAAAGACTTGTTTTGAACATTCAAGCGCATGCTAATGCAGGAGGAGGATGTGTTATTCTAGGTCAAGTTTAGTGGATATAGTTGATGGTTATTTTTTCTCTTATTTGCATTACCTATAAAAAAATCCTTCATATTTCTGTCAAAATGAAATCTTCTAGAATCTTAGTGATGACATTACTAATGTTCTTCTGTGAAAATATATCACATATAAATCTTTCTCTATTCTATTAGTGCCTAAAAGTGTCATTCCCATGCACAAATTCGTAACACATATTGCCCTTTCCTCCTTCACCTTCCAAACACTTCCCTGCCAATTAATTTTCCCCAGTAGCATACTATCACAGGCCATTCAGTTGCTTCTGTCTTCAGGTAAGATACATGACATTAAGATTCCTTTCTTTTTGTATCTGTCTCCATCTACCTATCATACCTGTTATTAGGTAATCTACGCATGTTTGTGAGGAAGGAATGCCTTCACTATTTCTGTAGATTTTGATGGATATCTAAGGTAATAATCATGTTGGAAAATGCGCGACTTTTGCATTAGATTATATTTCTCAGCTACAGTCAGTAGAAACAGCTGTTTTATTCCTGTGTCAAGTTTACACCTGCAGAAGAGTTCACAATAAACTGATGTACTTCTTGACTGAGTAAAGTGAAAGTAAAGACCTGGATCTGCTTTCTCAATCAAGGAAAGGGAGGAATATGATTTGAGACCTGGCTCAACAATATGTAGACAAAACCACTAATAACTTCAGTAGGCAAATATTTCACTTGTCTAAAGAAGCACTGCATATGTAGCCATTTTTAAGGCTGCTTATTTTTTTGCTCAGTGGAATCAGAATGTAAAGAAGATAAAAATGAAGCCAACAGAATAATAATGCTTATTTCAGCTGCCTGCACAAAAGTGACTATGTCTTTCTACTCTGCACTGAAAGGAGTGTAGAAAGTCCCCTCAGCCAGAAGACAGGGATGGGAAGCAGAATAAAGCCCAAATAATCCAAGGGGAAATGGTTAGTGACTTGCTACACCACTTGGACACCCACAAGTGTATGGGACCGGATGGGATCCACCCAAGGCTGCTGAGAGAGCTGGCAGAGGTGATCACTGAGCCACTTTCCATTATCTACCAGAAATCTTGGCTAACTGGGGAGGTCCCAGTTGACTAGAAGTTGGCTAATGTGACACACATGTACAAGAAGGGCCAGAAGAAGGATCTGGGGAACTACAGACCTGTCAGTCTAACTTCAGTGTTGGGGAATGTCATGGAACAGATGATCTTGAGTAACATCACACCACATATACAAGAAAATCATGCGTCCAGACCCAGTCAACATGGATTTATGAAAGGCGAGTCCTGTTTGACCAACCTGATCTCATTCTATGACAAGGTGACCCACCTAGTAGACAAGAGAAAGACTATGGAGGTTGTCTACTTAGAATTCAGTAAAGTGTTTGCACTGTATCCCACAGAATTGTCTTGGAAAAGCTGGCAGCTCATGGCCTGAATGGGTGTACTCTTCAATGGATAAAGAACGGGTTGGATGGTTGGACCCAAAGAGTTGTGGTGAACGGAGACAAATACAGTTGGTGGCTGGTCACAAGTGGAGTTCCCCAGGGCTCAGTATTGGGGTCAGTTCAATTTAATCTCTTTATCGATGATCTGGATGAGGGGACTGAGTGCACCTTTAGTAAGTTTGCAGATGACACCAAATTGGGCGGGAGTGTTGGTCTGCTGGAAAGTAGGAAGGTCATGCAGAGGGATCTGGACCAGCTAGATAGTTGGGCTGAGACCATTTTTATGCTGTTTAACAAGACCAAGTTCTAGGTACTGCACCTGAGTCATAACAACCCCAGGCAGTGCTACAAGCTTGGGGAAGAGTGGCTGGAAAGCTGTCCAGCAGAGAGGCATCTGGGGTGTTGATTGACAACTGGCTGAATATGAACCAACAGTGTACCCAGGTGGCCAAAAAGACCAACAGCATCCTGGCTTGTATCAGGAATAGTGTGGCCAGCAGGACTAGAGAAGTGATTGTGCCACTGTACTCGTCACTGGTGAGGCCCCACCTTGAATCCTGTGTTCAGTTTTGGGCTTCTTATCATAAGAAAGACATTGAGGTTATAGAGAGAGTGTAGAGGAGGATGACAAAGTTGGTGAAGGGTCTGGAGCACAAATCTTATGAGGAACAGCTGAGGGAGCTGGGGCTGTTTAGCATGTAGAAAACAAGGCTGAAGGGAGACCTTATTGCTGTCTACAACTACCTGAAAGGAGGTTGTAGTATGGAGGGTGTTACTCTCTTCTCCTAAGTAGCAAGTGACAGGACAAGAGGAAGTGGCCTCAAGTTGAGCCAGGGGAGGCTTAGATTGGATATTAGGAAAAGCTTCTTCATGGAAAGCATTGTCCAGCATTGAAAATCACGGAAGTGGTGGAGTAACCATCCCTGGAGATGCTTAAAAGGCATTTAGAGGAGGTTCTTAGGGACATGGTTTAGTGCTAGACTTTGGTTATGGTTGGACTCAATGATCCTGAGGATCTCTTCCAACTGAAATGATTCTATATTTCTATGAATTTCATCCATTATGATTATTTCTTCAGATGAATGAAGATTCTCTACACTAAACAAAAGAAATGGGAGAACAAATTTATAAAAAATATCTAATTGACATGTCCCATGGATTTTATCTCACAGAGTCTGTTAATACAAGTGAAGTTATAAACTAACATAAGCAGGCTTTGATTTGAACTATAAAATACATATTATGTGGTAAATTACATGCATTTTTTACAGTGTCTATTAGTAGTATTTGAGGAATAAAGGAAAGTATGTCCCACAGATAACAAAGCATTTACTAATCCCCTAGCAGTTTTTTGAATATTTATTTTGCATATATTTATAAATGCAATATATTTGCAATGGTGGTAATGTAAATACTGTAGCACGACACACAAAGCAAGAAAGAGGTAAATAAAATCCATTGGAGCACAGTGTGTGTCATGATATTTATGTTTTCTACAGCAATTTGTACAAGACAAGATGATTTCTTAAAGGATAGCTTTCATGGAGGAGTTCTCAGATGCCCTGGTCTTGATCATATTTTTCTTAAGCTTCTTCCAATCAGAGTGAATCTGGAGTAAGCATGCTATCAAAAGTTAGCCATTGTCATACCAAAAAGAGTCTGGAGAAGGAAAGGATGCCAAACACTAATGTATCTCTACACACTCAATTAAAATACAATCCAAAATTAAAATTCATCTTGAAGCATCAGCAAATGTCTGGCAAGAACTCGTGCCAACCCACATCAGCTTTGTCTCTGTAATATTTACTACAGAGAGGGAAAACACATTTGACCATGAATGGTGTCTTGTGGGACTACTTTCTACAGCTGTTCTGTAAGGATTTAGATAAAATATGTCCTACAGCTACTACTAGTTTTCAAGAATGCCCATGTCTGTGGTTCAGAATATCATAATACCTCTTTGCTACTATCTTTGATTGCACATTGGCATTCTGCAAAACACAGAAATTGAAAAATGGGCACAATACATCCTAAGAACCAACTTTTCAAAGAACCAATGTTTCTAATCTCTGTTACTCTGTAATTAAACTCATTTGTGTTGTTCTCATTTGAGATATGTGTATAATAATTGTTATTATTTTAAAGCCTCAGAAAATTCACTTTGCTTGTTTTTTGCTGTATTTTTTTAGCTGAAATGTAATTTTAATTTTAATATATATGATATGATATGATATGATATGATATGATATGATATGATAGATATGATAATAGCCATTTCATGTGACAAACATTTTGTGAATCTGAAGGAATAGAAGTACTGTCCAAATGCCAATCAACAGTACCTTTCAGAAGACTGTTGTTAAAAGGAAAAGTCACACAAAGATTTCCTAAGACTTACTCTACATGCTTAATCACAAATCTAATCGACATGATTAATCACAAAAAGCAAAGGGCTATAACCAGTACATTGCCTATATGCTGGCATGGGTGGATGGGGAGAGTAAAGCAGAGAGGAATGCCAAATGATGTGAGGACAGAAAATTGCCAACTCACATCACAGATCCCAGTTTTCTTCTCCGCTTCCCATCTCCCCAATATGGGACAAAGTTGAGTCATTTTTGTTTACAATATGTAATAACATTATTGATCAAGTTATTTGAATATCATAACTGGATATGATGGATAAAGAAAAGCACTAATGAAAACGCCTTACCTTAAGTGCCAGATTTGTATTCTATGGACCCTGCTATCATTTTTCTGGCTTGGACTTTACACAGGGAGAAAATTCATGTATCTCATCTTGGCAGTAGAGGCCACAGTGTGGAGATTAGGACACTTAGGATTTCAAGCTGCAGGAGAGAGAAAAATTAACATTTTCCTTGCTATTTCAGAAAATTCTCTAAGTACTGGGAGACTATGTGAGGTGAATCCTGATGCTGTCTTTTAAGGAATGTAACTGATGTTATACTTTTGGTACTGACCACTGTAGCTGGGATTCAAAGTCTATTAGGCATCTTCTGAGAACTATACCAGAAGTGATTATTTGAGAGTATCAGCATACTTAATCCTTTCAAAATTCAGATGTTTCTACACAATACAAGGCTCAAATAACAAAATGTTTAGCTTGTGATATTTCTAGGCATCATCCACTTAATCACATGTAATGAATAAATGTTTAGTCACAGACCCATAGGCAAAAGCCCAAGTCCAACTTAGGTACTTTAGTTCATAACTGGTCGTTGGTTTTACTGATTCCATGGAATCTTTTTCCTGTGAAATACTGTAACTTGTTCTTCCTGAGTATCAATTACTATTGAGCTTCAGTGAATCTCCCAGATATGAGAGTTACTAATTTGAGACACTTCTCAATGTTGTTGTTTCTCTTCTAGAAGAAAAAGGTGACTTTTGGCTTTATACAGGAAAGATACCTCTTTCTTTCTTGGTGAAGATGGTATAGTAGTAGCTTTCAGAAAAGAAGACATTTTATTACCTGCAAGCAAAAATATTGTTTGAGGAAGGAAAGAAACAATCTTCTAAAAGGGAGAGAACAAATAGACTCAGTATTTTCAGACTTTCTTTCAAAAATAATATTTCTTCTTTGAAAAGCAGCTTGCCAATATGAAGAGCAAACACAACGAGCAGTTTCTACTACTCGTGGGTGAAATTCTGGGACTGCTACAAGACAGCACTGAGCCTGCTGGTGAAGGTAATTCTGAAAATGAGGGTAGATCTTGCTAGGCAGGTTAAATACATAAAGTGCTTACTTTAGAAAAAAAATAATATTTCTATTTGTAACAACATGCATATAGCTTCCGAAACCACACAAACAACTAGAAATACAGTAGAATTATCTTCACAATTCCAAATACTCTAAACTGCCATTCAGAAGGAAATGGAATAATATTAGTTTTTGCATGGACAGAAGAGAATGGAGACTTCTGAAGGAAATCAGTGCTTAGGCTGTTTTCTCTTCAGAAACAGAATTTGAAAAGTTACCTTTTTTTCTGTGCTTGGAGGTAACTTAGTATCAGCTGCAAAATCAGTGGTGTGCATTTATAAAGAAATTGAGGGTATTTTTAACATGTTATTGGGGAGTCTAGTGGTATGTAGTTTACAGAAAAACACCCAATATCTAGTGAAACATAATACACCTTTGATGTACAGAAGGTATACATCTCTGGGTTTTAGTGAAACTGAGACTTTCTGTGTAAAAGGAAAATTATGCATTTCTTGTCTTAATGAAGACCATGGTAATACAAGTGTCTTAAATTGTCCCTCACTAAGCTTAAAAAGATTTTAAACGTATTTGAATGATAAAATGAGTTTGTTGTCTTCTATATAAATGCCTCTTCTCCCACAAGGGTATTTGGAAGAAGTTTTAGTTATTATTTCAGATTTGTCAGGAAGTTTTTTTTCATGAACACAGTAGTCTTGAAGTAGTCTAGAAGTATTTTCATATGTCTCTGTACACTGAAGATCAAATAAACAAACTAAAAATGCATTTTCTTATCCCTAAAATAAGCGAGAGGTTTTTCTTCTGTAGATTTCATATTCTCTAATTACACACTGTTATGCAGATACTGCGGGGGTAAACTAGAGCACATATCAGATACTGAGGAGGAGTAATCTAAGGAGCATCCTTTAAGACCTGGGCCAGACAAACAATGTGGAAGAACTAATAAGATTAATGTAGGTTATTGTCCTCTGAATTTAAAGGTCTTCAGAAGTGGAGTCAGTTGAAACCACTCCCAGATATGAGGCTGATCAATGATGGACAAAGCCTCAATTTGAGGATTGTTGCACCGCAGAGCTTTAAGTAAGACAGGCATCCTCTGCAGGGATCCAATCAGCTTAGGAGATTTCTTGAAAAGGGAGGCTAATTTTGAGTGGAAAGCGAGTAAGACTTATATGGTAGGCATATAGTGCGTGTAGAACACTACCACCTTGAGCAGCTAAAAGGTGTTGCTAATACTATATCCTTAAACGACAAGGTTACCCACCTAGTGATTTGTTTTGTTTTGTATTTTTGCAAAGCTTTTGATACTGTCTCTCACAGTCTCCTTCTGGATAAAATGTCCAGCATACAGTTACGTGTGTTCACAATAAAATGGCTGAACAATTGGATGAAGAGTCAGACTCAAAGGATCGTAGTAAACTGGGAAACATCTGTTTGGTGGCCAGTCATCAGTGGTGTTCCCCAGTGCTCTATTTTATGCCAAGTTTTCTTCAATATGTTCATCAATGACCTGGATACTGGACTTATGTCCATTAAGTGTGCCAACAATACTAAATGAGGAGAAGCTGTTGATTCTCTTGAGGGTAGAGAGGCCATACAGAGAGACTCTCTTAGACTGCTCTATACAGTCACCTACAGTAGGAAATTAACATGGACAAATGTCAGATTCTGCACCTGGGAAGGTGCATTCCTGGATGAGCGTATTCCTTGTTGATAGTAAGACCAATATGAGTGAGAAATATCCCCTGGCAGCCAAAAGGGCTAACTGTACACTGGACTGTATTAAGCACAGTATAGCTAACTGTTAGAAAGAAGTGATTGTCCCGCTATACTCAGCACTGATGCAGCCTCACCTTCAATGCTATGCACAGTTTTGTACTTTACGATATAAGCATAAAAAAAATTACAATGTGTCCAAAGGGGGGCATCAAAGATAGTGAAAGGACTAGAGGGCATGGCTTATGAGGTGAGCAACTGAAGGTAATAATTTTGCTCAGCTTAAAGAAGAGGAGAATAACACCTATTAATATAATCTACACTGTTAAGCACACAAAGAATTTAAGCAAAATTTTCAGCAGGACTCATCCAGATTGTATTAAATAGTTTTCAATAATAAAATGTCTTTTAGTAAAACATTGCATTTCAAACTTAATTCAGAAGATTTCTTTAGCTTATAATACATGAAATACTTTTTCTCAGCTTTCAAAAAACAATTTTTAATGTTTTTTCATACTTTCACTTTTAAGTATTTTACTTTTTTCTTTATTTCCTCTAATAAATACAGCAGTGTGCAAGGACTCTTATTCTCCTTTCTTTTGCATCTGCTTTATTTTACCATTTGTCTCCAGAAGACAACAGGAGACCTGGTTATTGAGCATATGGAGAAGATGAGGTACTCAACAACTTTTTTGCCTCAGTCTTCACTTGCAAGTGCTGTAGCCACATGCCCAAGTTGCACAGGGCAAAGGCAGGGACTGGGCGAATGAAGAGCTGCCCACTGTAAGAGAAGATCAGCTTCAAGACCATCTAAGGAACCTGAAGGTGCATGAGCCTAGGGGACCTGATCAGATGCATCTGTGGATCCTGAGAAAACTGGCAGATGAATTTGATAAGCCACTATCCTTTACATTTGAGAAGGCTTGGCATGCTGGTGAAGTTCCCACTGACTGGAAAAGTGGAAACACAATGCCATTTCTAAAAAGAGGAAAAGTGAAGACCCAGAGAACTACAGGCCAATGAGTCTCACATCCATGCCCAACAACATCACGCTGCAGATCCCTATGGAAACAAAGGAAAGGTCCACGGAAAATAAGGAGGTGATTGGTGATGGCTTCACTAGGGGCAAATCATGCCTGACAAATTTGGTGACCTTCTATAACAGGGTTACAGCACTGGTGGATAAGGGAAGAGCAAATGACATCATCTACCTGGATTTGTGCAAAGCATTTGATACTGTCCCACACAACATCCTTGTCTTTAAATTGGAGAGACATGGATTTGACAATGGACCACTTAGTAGATAAAGAATTGACTGGATGGCAACATTCAAAGAGTTGTGCTCAATGCCTCAATGTCCAAGTGGAGACTGGTGATAAGTGGAATTCCTCAGGGGTCAATACTGGGACTAATGCTGTTTAACATCTTTGTCAGTGACCTGGACAGTGGGATGGACTGCACCCTCAACAAGTTTGACAATGACATCAAGCTCTATGGTGCAGCTGATATGCTGGATGGAAGGGATGCCATTCAGAGGGACATCAACAGCCTTGAGAGGTGGGCCTATATGAACCCCCTGAAGTTCAACAAAGCCGAGTGCAAGGTCCTGCACACGGGTCAGGAAAGTCTCAAGCATAAATACAGGCTAGGTGGAAAATGTATTGAGAGCAGCCCTGAGGAGAAGGACTCAGAGGTATTGGTTGACAGTAAACTCAACATGACCTAGCAATGTGTGCTTGCAGCCCAGAAAGTCAACTGTATCTTGGGCTGCATCAAAAGAAGTGTGACCAATAGGTTGATGTAGGTGATTCTCCCCATCTACTCTCCTTTGGTGAGAATCCACTTGCAGTACTGTGATCAGCTCTGGGTCTCTCAGCATAAGAGGGACGTGGACTTGTTGGAGCAAGTCTAAAGGAGAGCTATGAAGATGATCAGAGGGCTGGAGCACCTCTGCTATGAAGGCTGCCTGAGAGATTTGGGATTGTTCAGTCTAAAGAAGAGAAGGCTTCAGGAAGTCCTTATAGCAGCCTTCCAGCATCTAAAGAGGACCTATAAGAAAGCTGGAGAGGGACTGTTTCTAAGGGCATGTAGTGAGAGGACAAGGGGTAATGACTTTAAAATGAAAGAGGGCAGATTTAGATTGGATACAAGGAAGAATTTTTATCTCCATGAAGATAAGGCACTGGAACAGGCTGCCCAAAGAAGTTGTCAATGGTCCATCTCTGGAATGATTCAAGGCCAGGTTGGATGTGACTTCGAGCAACGTGGTCTAGTGGCAGGTGATACTGCCCATGGCAGGGGGCATGGAATTAGATGAACTCTAAGGTCCCTTCCAAGTCAAACCATTCTATCATTCTATGATTCTATGGCTCTATTATTCTGTGATTCATATTCAGAAATTTTACAAAATAGCAAATAAATATTAAAAGGTAACTTCACACTGTTGTAACTTTTTCACAGATAAACATATTCTAAGTTGTTGCATTTTTAGAAAAGGAATACTAGAAAGATGATTAATAGGACAATTACATCTTAATCTGTGACCAAAGAAGTTGGGGCGGGGTGGAGGAGGCAGGGGGGTGGGGGGAAGGTAATCAGATTTTCTTTTCCTTACTTGCAAAAACCATATTGAAATATAAACTTAAAGATATTTGTCTGAAATTTTGTTTTGACTGTGTTTCTAAATAATGAAGTAACTTTCATGAAATCATGAAAGCCATTCTTTAAAGTGTGTATAATAATTTGCAGGAAGTAGGAAAATTATCTTGCACTTACGATCAGAACTAGAAATCTACTGCTCATTGGCAGCACATACTTAGTGTCCAGCTGAGCATTGCAAGCCCTGTGGAAAAATAAATAACAAATCTGAAGTACTTAAACTGTGCCGGCAGCTTTTCTCACAGGTATTACTTCAGTTCATGAATTCACTTAGTGTTTCATGAGTTATTGTTACTTATTAATGAAAAACTTTGTCAATTATTTTAATATTATTCATGTGTGATATTTCTGGTTAGCTTCTGGCCATCTGGTGAAATAGTGCTGAATCTGGTGTATCTTTCTAAGCCTAATTTCTGTTCTAAATTACAACCAGCAGCAGCTATCATTTCTAGTAAAACTTTGTCTAATCCAACCTTAAAAAAAAAATGGAGTATCCACAACATCGTTTTCCAGTTTATCCCTGTCCTTCAGTAATATTACCATGAAGAAGTTTTTACCAATGAAAAACATGTATCTCTTTAATGCCATGTAAGCCCATTATGCTCACTATGGTAATGGAAAAAAGTATTTTCTTCTTTCCTGTACCAGTCTGTATTTACCCTCTTAATTTTTTTTTTCTTAGTAAAGCTAAATAGATCCTGCAATAATTTCTCAAAAATCATGATTTTCACAGCCTTGACTTTTCATACTTTACTGTCCTTCTCTATAGTCTTCATGCCCATGATTTTTGAAGCACAGTGCTTGAAATGGGACTCTCTACTTTGGTTGAGGCTTTAAATTTTATTAAGGAAACTACCCTATTTTTTAATACTATGTATATTAAATATTTAGCAAGTCAGAGCCTTGTCTCCCATGACTCTAAGAGAGTGATCAGACTAGTAAAGAGCAATCCCTCTCTTATTTAATTACTTCTTGTAAACAATTTTACTGTTGCATTTGTCACTGCTGATTTCTGTAAAAAAGGTCTGATATGGAAATACTGGACTTACATTGTTTGTCTTAGAATCTATGCTTCCTTAATAAATTCTAAAACTATTTCTGTATTTTTTCACAATATTATATTGGTTTATGTTTGTGACTCAATAACCTTAGACTTTGCTCTGAAACTTCTGTTTAGCCAGTTGTTCCCTAATGTATGTTTTTGGAGCTGATTAATCAAACGAAACAATTTTAGGAGTGAGAAAATATGAGTTGTAAGAATGACTTATAAGGAAAGCTCGAAGAGTTTAACATCACCCTGTGGAAAGAAAAAGAAGTCGAAGTACACATATCGATCTCCAAGTATGTTCAGGGCTGCTGTCATAATGAAGGCACCAACCTGTTCTCCTGTGGTACCAGGTGTTGAAGGATTCTCCTAGAATCCTTTTTTTTACACTTGTTTGAGTAGACATTTTGTTATATTTGTTTGCACCATTTTGGTTGGTTGGTTGGTTTGTTTGTGGGGTTTTTTGGTTTTTTTGTTTTTTTTTTTAGGATTTAATTGCTACAATTTCTATCAACAACATGACATCTGGAAAGTCATGCTCATGTATCTCTTACTAAGCCAAAAAAGTGGGAGTTAAAGTTCCATACATTGAATGAAAGCAAGTTATAAATGGAAGAAAAATAAGAACAGTAATAATGTAATATGAGTCAACCTTGCAAAAATAGAAGCTTTTGTTCTGATGTATATACAAGTTACTATAGATAGATATGAACTTCACTTTTTTCTCAGCTTTATGTCAAGTTATTTGATGTTATGGGACAGCTGAAGGTGTTGTCAACAAAATAATCCACTTCTTGAAAAAAACATGTTAAGGTAATACGAATTGCAGGATAAAATATACTATCTGGGACAGAAAAACTAGTAAGTGACGTATTTTGAGTGCTTCATTTAAAATAAAATGTAAACTAGCAAAATGAGTAAGAAATATGAAATATTAGTTTACATAAGTAATTGTGACCCTCATATATATCCAACAGTATCCTGACTCTGTACCTCAAGGGTATGAGAAAAAAAATTGTTTCATGAAGTTAATGCTTTTATTTTGCGTTCTTAAGGACCCTGTTGTTGGGTCTGGGTTTCACAGACTCAGGAAGGGATTAGAATTGATCAGTACTGTAAGAGCATGGGAAAGATTGGTTCAGTGATTAATTTCATGTTAGACGCATGGGAACAAAACAGCTGTGTATATTTATCTCTGTAATCCCTTTTCCCAAATGTAATTACAAATGGAATTGATCAACTCATGTGTTTCTTCTGAGCCAGTAGGAGATGCATTAGAATTGCTAGGCTGTATAATAACTCACTACAGATCATCAGTCCTCAGCACTATAGGGAATTAGTTACTAGAATTGTGTTTTAAAAGAAATTATAAAATGCAGAAATTTTTCATTGACTGTTTTCCAAGGGAAATGTCAGTTCCATTAGAATGATGACTTCTATAATTTGTAACATATCCTGTGTATGCTGAATATCTCCAGTACTTCTTAGGGAACTGTTTTTATA
This sequence comes from Patagioenas fasciata, assembly GCF_037038585.1. Lineage (NCBI taxonomy): Eukaryota > Metazoa > Chordata > Aves > Columbiformes > Columbidae > Patagioenas > Patagioenas fasciata. Next base: position 21,492,260 of record NC_092560.1, on the reverse strand, counting down.
CTATATATTTAATACTTATTGGTCAGAACATTATCTTCCATGACCTCAGGGGCTGACCAGACTCTCAGAAAATAATCACTCTCTTTTGTAATTAACTGCTACAAAGTCAGCTTCTACTGTCACCTTTTTTATTGTTGGTTTCTGTGAAAAGGGTACAGAATAGATATGGAGGACCAGAGGCATTAATATTATATGAAAGAAAATGCCATTTTGAATCTTAAGCTGGTTGCCTAAGTTTCTGAGGGAAACAGAGCTGGACATGTTTCTGTTTTTTTCAGGGCTTCCCATTGGCTACAGTCTGATCAATGTATTTGCTTTTACAAAATCTTCTCTATGACCTTGTGACCCTCATGGATTGTTCGGGAAGAATCAATCATTCACTCCAAGACTTTTTCATGTAACAAAAAGTAATGCTAAGCAACACTCTGCTCTGTAAATATTAACGGATTGTTGTTGACCTAGCTCCTACTTACTTCGAATACTGTGTTTCCTCCTACAATTCTGTGAATTCTCAGTGCTTCACCAGAACTTGAATAACGTTGCAAAAAAGATGAGAATATGTCTAAGACTGTATGACTTTTAGACCTAAATCCAGAGCATACTTTTTCAGAATTTAATTATCCATGGAAGAGAAGGTTTGGATAACAGTAGAGTGATCCATAACTTCGGAACAGAGAGAATTAAAACAGTTTTTTTTTAGTCTCCTGATTGTTTTTTTCCTGTAAATAGATTGTGTGATGATACATACCACAAAAATACTCAGCATAGATAGATTAGAATCAAGAAAAATCCAGCAAAGTAAAGCCTGTGTTAATCAAATTTCCTAGAAAGGTATTTTGTTTTAACGATTGTTTCACAGTCATAGTAGGAATGCAAAAAGAATGTATATTTATTCAAAACATGACATACTTTAAAAAAAAAAAAAATGTAGACTACTTGAAATCAATAACCTCTTGACTGTTTTTAAAAAAATACAGCCATTAAAAGTCAGCATAAAAATGCTGTCTTAAAGATATTCGATTGTGCTGGTTTTATTGAAAATGAGTTAATTTTCTTCATGCAGTTAGAAACTTTTAGTTTTCATAGTTGTTTGGATTTAATTCTCACAAGAATGTGACACCCTGGGACAGAGTCAAAGTTTTTCAGTTGTTGTTGTCTGGGAGCCAAGGTCTTTTGGAGATCTCTGCCCACCTCCACCCCAATGTGAGGCAACTGGAAAGGGGGAATAGATGTGGCAGATTTTGACTGACATCCAGACTGATCAATAAGAATTTTTCATGTGATTAGCATCACGCTTCATATTTAAAAGAAGTCGTTTTTTTTCCTGGCAAGGAAAACAGAAATAGAGATGTAGACCCATTCCAGTTCTGCTCCATTTTTGTGTAGTTCCATTACTGAGTTCTTTTTATTTCAGCCTTTTGCCATCTGCCATTTTGCAGAGGCCTCTGGGCCTTTATGCCTTTTTCTTTTTTCTCTCCCTGGGACTGGCTGTTTGGGACCAGTTGCTGCTGCCTGGGACTGATTGCTCGGTGAGGACAGAGTTTGTGAGGAATTGGATTATCTTTTATTTTATATTCTATTTTTAATTTTATATATATTAGTAGGAGTTGTGGTATAATAGTATTATTTAGTTATTTATTAAATTATGTTTATCTCAGTCTATGAGTTTCTCTCTTTCGATTCTCTCACCTCTCTGGGGGCAGAGTTGTGGTGAGGAGGGGCAGTGACCAAGCAGGTATCCTGGTTGTGATTGCGAGCTCCAGTTAAATGGCAAGATCTGTCTATTGGCAAACCTAGGAAAAGTAGGACTTCATGATGATATACACCAGTTTCAATGAAAATCAACTCAGAGGGTGTGTAGGTGAATTTTGGTTCTCTGTGCAAACAAACTGTCATACTCTATATTAAACTGAGTTTCTAAATGTGTTTAACAGTGTGGTCTAACTGCTCTCAGTTTAAGGTTTCATTTTTAAAGACAATTACAAGATGAAATAGAATTTAGAGTGTTTAGATTTAGGTTAATGATAGAAGAATCTGTTTTCATCTGACACAGTAATGGCTCTACCAATTCCTTCTGTGGTCACCTTTTACGTCTGATAGAGCTTTAAGGCATCTTTCTATAAAAATCTAACTTGCATAGCTACAATTTTCTGATAATTAAATGGATCACAACAAAAATAAAATCTTAAGAAAACTTTAACGTTACACCTAATTAGCATGGTATCAACTACAGTCTTCTACATTTTATTAAACATACCTCTGATCAATCTGATACATTTTCTTTAAAATAAATTTAATTAAAAAAAAAAAAAAGGAACTCCAGTTACAGACACCCATTTGTTCTATTTACTTCTTTTTTCTTTGTAACAACCACAGTATAATTCTTATGATTACTCTAGGATTTAAACTGTGATAAAAGAAGAAGAATCTTTTTGTTCTTAGACACATTTGTTACTCTGAAAAATCCAGTTATTCTGCTAAGATGAATTGTTTACAATATATATATATATAAAAATTACATTTTCACTGGCACCTTGAAGGAGAAAGAAATGTTTCCAGTATCTGTAGAAAACACACCCCTTGACATGCTGTGAATGAAGGACAAATTGTCTGGTTTTGGCGTTCTGCTGCATCAGCACAGCAGAATTATATTAAGAGCAAAGCTGTCTGTGTTACTGTTATCAGTATCAGGAAGAACTCAAAAGGCATGAAGCTCAGTCTAGATTTGTAAAAACTGTTCAGGCTTTCCCTTGACATCCAAATGATTTGATTCTGGGATTTCCTCATCAGAGCAGTCTCATCCTCTAGAAAAAATATGGTTAAACCAATATATCTAGTCCTACTCAAGGGCCATACAGACTTACCGCTGCTGTGGTTCCTTTGGAGAGAATAAGGGCAGAGACCTGTCACCCTCATTGTGCTTTGGAAACAATACCAGACGATGCACATCTGTTAAATTAGTAAAAAGATATTTCTCCCTTTGGGGACTAAACTGTACCAGATGAAAGACAATCTCTACAGAAGTAGCGTGTGATCATATAATTAAAAATTATCATATTTAAATAAAACATACACATCAGGAGCCCAAAACATTTCTGGGAACATTCATTTTTGGACTTCTGAACTTCTGCATGCTTTACTGCAATGTTAACATTTTTGTGTCATTACGGACAACAAGGAGGAGAAGGTGGAAAGGTGAAGGAAAGAAACAGTATGTAATGTATCTTTACTGTAACACCAAATAGAATGATAAAGCCTTTGGCAGGTTTGTACACTGTGGGTGTGGAGTTGGTTTTTTTCTTCCTTTTTGTTGGGAAGAATCCTCCTTTTGTAAGGAAGCTGATGTGTACCGTATACACATTTTTGCCTTATCTCTGATGAGACAGTAAAGACTTTTGAAATAACTTCTGTTTTAATTCACTCTTCCTCTCTTTCATGTTCTTTCAGTGAGTCCTTTCATGTGGAATGAGAAGTTTAATTAATACTTTTTTTTTTTTTATTTCTACTCATTTGGCCTTAAATAAACCATTATCAATTTGCAATGTAAAATCAAGAAAAAATCAGCACTTCAACTCTGCTAACGTTGCTAACAGGATTTGCAACACATCAGAGTGAAAATATTCAAGTCAAAACACTTTTCACCCACAAAAACAAATTGTTTAATCTATCTTTTAAAGTTTTTGTCTTCTTCAATTATTATGATCAGATGTCTTAATCCAGCTCACAGTCACACTCTGTTTTGACAAGCTGCCTAGCAGATTTTCAGTTTCAGGGAAAGTTATTACATCTGGGATTTCATTGTAGCACAAATAAGGCAGAGTTTTTCCTTCACCTTCTTTTGACCAAGTGTGAGCATACTCTCTTGTATGTGCCTGCATTCCACAATGCAAAAGAACACTGCTTTGGAGAAGCTTCTTTTCATTGGCAAAAAGTGATCTTACAGTACGTGAGCCAAACAGAAAGCAGAGGTGAAGAGAGGAAAAAGGTCTTAGTTCAAAATAATTGCAAATATTAGCTTCAAACATCAGCATACATTTTTCACTACGGGAAGTGAAAGATGTTTTTGTCACACTAGAGATCTACAAAGCTGTAGCCATCGTAACAGTTTCATTAAGATCTTTTTATCCCCCATTTGTATCTCTTACCACTTTCTGCAGTGTGTGTGAGTGCATACAGTCTGGACTAGCCAGACCGAATGTTGAACTAAGGAACATTTATCCAGCAGGACAGATCAAACTATGCTTCTGTACAGAACTGGAGGACACTGCTGCACTAGTCTTTCCAAATACTGAAATGCAGAAAAATCTCCCTTAGGAAAAAGAGTTGACAGTGAAATGACACAAAACAACATTTCAGTCACTGGGAAATATTTGGACCTTCAGGTAAATTTTAGCCATGACCTGTAAAGGGCAGAGGTCCGTAGAGCTGCTACTGCAATGACATCTCATGACCAGAAGATTTTCTGCCGTAATGGTGTAGATGAATTACCATCGCCATATTCACTAACTCAGTGTCTGTCACCCAAGTAGAGAGATGGAACACTGGAACATGTACATGGCATAAAGCACTCTCTCTATGAGCACTCTAAGCTATGGTGTAGGTAGAGTTTCAAGGCAATTGAGAATGGGAGTGCTGGAGTGCGTTCCCTTCTTGAGCTGCTGCATGGTCCAGCTTCGGGAGCTGGAAACTCATGTGTCCCTATTATAGCCACCAGAATAAGAAGCAAGCATCTCACCCATATGCTGATCTTTTGCAGCTCTGCAGGCAGCTTGTTAGCAATTGCAGTGATACAACTTTTGATTTCTACACAGCTAGTGACAAAGCATCATGGAATCCCTATTCAGACCTATAGTGTGTATGTTTGACTAGAAAAAGTGTGTACAGAATCTATACAAGAGCTTAACTGGCAGAAAATACATTCACGGTGCTAATTCCTTTGAACCAAAGGAGAAAAAAATAACCTATACATATACGGATATGTGAGTTCAGTGAAGAGGCTGAGAAAGTTTTCAGGTACTCAGCTGAGTCACAATCTGTCACTGAAGCCTCAGTTGAGTTGCAAAAGCGCCATGCTGCTGTTTCTATACCTAATTTCAGGTCGGGCAAGTCTGTTTCTTTTCTGGATTGAGCAAAATTGGAACTAAATCTTCCTTCTATGAACTCTGCTTAGGCTACACATCATCTACTAAGCCACTGTGTAAATTATTTTTGAATCCATGAATGAAAATAAAAAAATATGGAACATATTTCTTTGCTTTCTAGATCTGATTATAAACTGTCTGTTTAGGAGCTCCAGTTTTGTAGGTTTAATTCCCCTGCAATTAGCTGAGATAAACAAAAAATTAATTCATTTGAGGGGATACTTCTATTTTCTGAGGGATTTTGCTAGTAGGAAACTAAGTTTGAAATAGTGCTTCTAAAGTGCCACACGTACATCAAGGATACATGACCTCTTTCAGCGCACATAATGATAAAAAGTTAAAACTTCAGCCTTCCAGCTAACAAAGTCAAACATACTGAATTTTGGTTACCACCTAATGAAGTAATCTTCTTGTTTCATTAAACCAGAAGCAATCTTGAAAATAAATCACTGATTTTATTCTACAAGAATAACTTATCATGTTATTATTTCTCATGTTACTTACATAATTTACTGTAAAAATAGTGTATTTACCATATAAGGGACTGACCCAAATGCTCTCTGTTTTAGGAAATAGTACACTGACTTAATTAGAGTTGGAGACTGTAAGAAATGGATCTTGACACATTTTTTCAGCTTGCACATCTGTATCAGATGACAGGTTTTCCCACATGTGTACAGGCATATAGAAAATATGTGCATGTAGTATTGTATGAACTGTTCAAAAAAATGCTCATCACCTCTAGCTAGTAGCATAACATGCATCTGTATAATCATCCTCAATTGCAAGTTTAACACAGAGCAAACCAGTACACTGAAGTACAAACTATGCCAGTTGGTGCTTCACTCCCAAAAGCAGAATCAGTATACATAGTAAATGCATTCATAAACCTGTATTTTGTATATATATCTACACACACACTTATTGATATATACATGTGTGTATCCACAAACAGTAATGTTGTATATTCCTTGATAGAAGTCTCACCTAATAGGAATCTAACCATTATTTTATAATATTTATTATGTGACACTTTATGTAATAGTTTCAGCAAGAAATGTGTGAGATTTTTTAATTATACAAGCAAACTCATTGTATCATGACCTAATACATTCCTTCAAAGAAAAGTGAAGTGCAAAGAATTGTACTTCAGCAGAAACTGTTATACTCATGTAGTCATTTTTGTCACTCAACTTGTTTACACAAACTTGAACTGGCTATAAGTCAAAATCATAAATCAGGCTTCACTATTTGGTATCCTTAAATTTTGTTCCTCTCTTGTTTTTAAGAGACAAGTATATCTTAATTTAGAGCTCTCTTTCTGCTATTAAACAATTCTTCTTTCCAGAAATATTCACAAATACTTGCTCAAGACAAATCCTGGGAACATAAGTAAATGTAAGTTTCAACTGGTATTCAATGACTATTCAGTCACTGGATGACATCCTCGGTCAGAGTAACAACAGAAGACTGAGCTGTTGCTTACAAACCAAGAAAAATCCTCAGTCACCTTCAACTAAAATATAAACTAGAGATTATTTTTATAATTATTGCTCTGAAACTATTTGAGATTTTTCTTCTACACAGGAAAAAAAAGTAAACTTCAGAGGGAGAAGCAATTTTAAGAGTCTTTCTTCATTTATTATCTGTCATATAACTTGTTTTGACATAAAGTAAAACTACAGTTGACCACAAACCAAGAGGTTTGTAAAAATCTATCATTTTCCATAGAAGTAGATAAAAAACATTAAAGTATATCTGTAGTCCAGGAAGATAAAATTTTAGAAGATTAAATATTGATCAAGACAGCAAAAAAACTTCCACCTGTTGTTTGGGGTTTTTTTAAGAAGTTTTAGACTTATTTTTAATTCTTGAGGGAAAAGTTTGCAGCCAAACTTTATATTTAAGAAAAGTTACCATGCATTTAAGTCTAGACAATAGGAGTCTAGAAAAATTGGCTAAAATCCTGAATATTAAGATAAGGTAAAGTATATCTTGATTAATGAGAGATTTTTGCTGAATTGTTGTTTTCTTCTTCATTTGTAAGCTTCTGCTTACTCAGTAGAAACAATGACAAGGTTTCACTCCACTAATATATATATATAATTCTTTTTTTAATATTTGGCAGATGTTATATGTGAATGCTGTCTTCATCTTTGAACCCACACTTTTGCTAAACTGGGCCATTCTCCTTAAAGTGAACACGTGTTGATATTCTGTGGGGGGTATTCTTGTGTTACCAAAGAAACCTCCATGATACTCGTCCAACTACAGTTTTACCCATTTTGTTTCTCTAGACCTTTTAACCTTCTTTTTTTTTTTTTTTTTGTTACATTTATTCATAGTTGACCCAGTATTTTTGATGCTGTACAAGAGTCAGTATCCTAGACATCCTAGGGATTTGAATGGCTAGTATAATGCCTGCGTGAGATGAGAAGCAGAAGGATATTGTTGAACCTTAAAAGAAAGGTTGACATTTTCCTGGCCCTGAGCAGCTCTCTTCAATATTGAAGCTTTTGCAGTTTTCAACCCTTTGATTTATGATCTTGGCCATTATGAAATCATGAAAGTTCTCTGTATCTTCGCATTCCATTTTTACTTAAAGAAAAAAAAAAAGTTAACTCCTTTCCTGTTCTGCATCTTTGTGTTTTTTGGATATTCTTCTGTTTTCTGAGTAGAAAATTATTCAGAAAATATTTTATTTTTGTCAAAATATTATTAAGACTTTTAGATGGTAGCCCTCATTTAAAAAAGTTAAAAAAAATACTCCTGGACAAGGTTTCAAATTATGAAGTCAGAAACATACCGGCAAATTTAAGTGCCTATGTGGTTATATTCATAGCAATTTTGCTGAGAAGATACGCCTATGATTAACAACTTTGAAAATCACAAAATGTTACGGTAAGTATGACAAACACTAAAAATATACTGAGATCTCTACTGTCTTTGTAGGATTAACATCTCACAGAGTTTCAATCCACCTAAGAACAAAAAGCATAATTAGAATTAAGCTTACTTAAGCTTACTCATTTAGTGTGTTTCTGCCACAAATAGTCTACAGGACCCTTTTTAGTGTAATCATCCATTGTTGGTAACAGTGATATCTGCATTATTGCACTGCAGCAATAACAAAATATATTTGGAGTCTTTAATAGGGGAAGCATTTCTTATATTTTCTTAAGGTTTATAGTTGTTTTTTATTCTAAATGATGTCTACATACTCCTGGAATTTATCCCGGTTGTGATCTCATTGTAGTCGCAGTAAAGGACAAAATGAGATAAGTCCTAGGAAAGCATCTCTATGGTCAGTGTGGACACTTATCAACAGTTACATTAATTATATTAATTACATTACTTGCATCTGTTCACAGTGGAAAACAAGCTGGTCTTGTCCTAAAAATTTAGTTCCTAATTGAGCTTACACTAGTAAATCCTGCCTTTCAATTGGATTCATGATTTTGGTCCAACCTCACTCAAGCTAGGTTGAAAAATAGGCTGACTTCCACAAGTGCATGCAGGCCCTGGTTGGAAATAATTTTTATTCCTTTTTCATGTGTGTTTTGTCAATGAAAATTGACAAAAATAACCCTTCTAGCTGAAGCTTATTCCATTTGCCTTTGCTTATTTTTCAGAAGCTACCCCTTTCAAATCACATCTTCATTCAGTCTTGCAAAGTCTAGCAATATAAAATGATTCGAGAAACAGCTTTCCAACATGCCATGCCTCTTTTAATATTCTAGTAAATACTCGACCTGGACAGTAAAAATTTGCATGAAGCCTCATAAGAGCAAGAGATCTGAGACTCATGTGTCTCTCATAGAACTGCATTACTAGTTTTTGAAAGACTCAAGAGGAGACATACCTCTGACTGCATCACTAAACACACACACACACACATACCAAAAAAAAGAAAAAAAAAAAAAAGTACATGTTTAAAATCTTCTCACTTGACACAGAATTAATAAAATTTTGAAAGACATAAAAATCATAAAAAATCATAAAATCATTTTAAAAGTCACAAGAATCATAAGTATCGTTTTTCAGCACCTCACTAGGTCATGTGCTTTAACATTAAGCAGCAACTCTTGAAAACTCTGGCAGCAGTTCAGTTGCACATGTGTGAATACCTATTGTCATTTGAGGCATCTTGTGGAAACTCACTTGTCTTCCAGCTGTTACTCCCAAAGGGTATAGGATCATCATATTTCAGGAAGAACTCACAGCTGTCTAAGATTCTCCTCAGTATTTTAGATGACATTTCTGTTCAAGAAAATAAAAGCCTTATATGGTGCTTAGATACACTAGTCCTAGAGAGGAAGCACAAACAGGAAGTAGTTATTCAAATTTGCAAATAAGATCTGAGATCCATGATGGAACAGTTGTCTTCTGAACACGTTAGCTATCTCAAATCAATTCAAATATTGCTTTATACCTCAAGTAACAAGACTGAGAAAGATAGCTGTGGAAAAGCCTCCATGCCAATGACACATACTGTGCCATTAAATGTGGGATTGTTTGCTAATATGCTGTTAATCTGGATGTTTTCCCAGATGTCCAGAGAGAAAATCAGATAGATAAATTCCATGAAGAACAGTTTGAAAAGTTATTTGTTTTAAATTCTTCAAGATTTTTATATTTCCTTCCAAAGTCTGCCTACTGCTACCAATAATTCATCCACACTATAAGGTAAACTTTTAAGCAAATATAACAAGGCAATGAATGAATTTGAGTAGTTTGGGAGTTAACCAAAGTTCATAGAAGTCAAAGGAAAGAACTTACTGACATAAATTTACAGGTATCATATATGAAACAAACCAAAAAATATTGCACTGCTGTAATTCACCCAGTCTACAGAACATCTTAATATAATGAAAGTGAGCTTCGTACAAAAAGGTGGCAATCAGAATCATTTAAAAATGAAAAACAGAGATTACAATAAAAAACTATATCATAGAACTCATCATATTTCAATTGAAATTCTGAGAGAAAATTCTTAAGACTGTATACCAAACCAGAAACATTTATTTGTGTTTAATGTTGTGCAGCTGACTTTCTCATAGGTGATATAAATACTTGAATTTCCCATCTTTTTTTCCTTCTAATGATCCATTTTATCTTATCCACTTTTTTAGATCTTTTTCAGGCAGATTCACTGCCTTGTATTGACAATTTCTTGTCATTCCCAAGTGAGTTAACATGCCCTTTCTCTTTTTCATTTTACTTCTGACTCCTCTGAGTAAAAACAATGCCTCCCTTTCACACTGAAATGTCAAAAAACTTTATTAATAAATTAAATAAATTAGATTGGGATTTCTAAATATATAACACTATAATCATAGCAGTTTATTTCATACACCCCTATAACAAAATGTGACCTTGGGAAAAAAAAAGAAAAAAAAAAAGAAAAAACCCACAAAAAACCCATGAAGGGTTATCTTTAGCAGAAGGGAGGGACAGGAAAGGCAGCTTTATTCAAAAGTTTGTTCTCCTTAGCTACTGCCATGAGGAAAGTTTGTTTACAGAAATACATAATATTAAATGAACATCAAGAAAAACATTACCCAATTCAATGTTTCTGAAAGAAAAATTGAATTAATATTTATATGACTACATAGATTACGTGATTCAGGTAATTTATAAGATAAATTATTTTTTGAAGATCTGATCATAAAATAATTACTGTCTCAGATATGCAACGTGTAAATAAGATTATGGTCAAAAGACTTGATGGCTGAGTAGGAGTTCTTGTAAAAGGTGAACCGTGGAGTTGTACATTTTTGTCCCTGATTTTAATGCTATACTCTTAGTTAGACATTTGTGCTGCAAGGAACCAAATTATGAAGACAGAGAGAGGGGCCACCACTATAACATTTTTCTAGTCCATTATCTTGTCTAACTATGACACCCTGGAAAAACATAAGAACAGGACTATTTGTTCAGAATCTTCCCCCTCTGGGAAGCCTCTTTTCAGGTGCTTCCTGATCCAGATAAATCATGTCATTTTATATAACAGCACTTGATGTTTCTTTTTCACTATGAATTTCCCTCAGCACACTTTCTATATCCATGTTAATTTTTAGCATCTGAAATGTCTGTTAGCAAGGAAATCCACCACTTAGATCTAATAACAGTGCAAAGAAGTACCTCCTCCTGTTTACTCTGAACTTGCTCTTTTCTAGTTCTAGCTGATGTCCACACTTTATCATATCTGAAGACAATTTGACCACTCCTTCACTTTCCAATGCTACCCACAACTTTGTCATCATCCTGCTTCTTCTTTTTTATCTTTTCTAGACTTGAAAATACTAATCCATGCACTGTCTTCCTTTATCATTTCCCCTGCAGAAGGCATTTTGATTCCGTGATTTTCTTAACAATATTTCTGTATGATTTTTTCTGTTCTACTGCATCCTTTTTCAGACAGGATGAAAAGGGAATGGGTAGAGAGGTGTGCATTGCACTGACCACATGATTGCACCATGGCCTAAATCATGTCTAGTGCTGCTTTCCATTTTGTTCCTTGTTCTCTTCCAGCAATTCCCCACACTGGGTTTGTTTTCTGGGTGGTGATGAACTCTGAAGAGCACATGAGCACAGAGAGATGTAAAGTCAAGTCCTCTTGGGAATTAGACCTTCCAATTATTTTGGTATTGTGTGCTGGTACCAGTGCTCTGGTATCTTCACTGATACAATCCCAAAATACAGATCCTGTTCTAACTCAGTCTATGTTACATTGACTGCTTTGCTGAGGTCTTTCTTGGTTAAAGAGCAAATTAGAATCTTCTGTTTCCTTTCTGCCATTCCTCAGGCTCTCCTTTTGATACATTTAAATGACTGTACTCTTGAAATATCTCAGTATTCTGAGTCAATAGTCTCTTACGAAAAAGATATTTTCCCCTTGATATTTTGTGATAACTTTCCTGCATCCTCTCCAAAATCTTTTTGAAAGGTTAAACTCCATTGTGAGCAAAATTCTGACTATAAAACCCCTATGTAGTAATGATGGTTATTAATGACTGGTTTGAGATGCTTGTCAATTAATTACATGGTTAATCAACTTCACATTTCTGTTGTTATTTTTATTCATACAGCCCAGAACAATTTGTTTACATCTTGTAGTAAGTCAACATAATATACATTTTCTTCTACTAGTTGTCTTTACTCATTAAACCTACTTTCTTGAAACTGTAATGAGATTGTTGACTAACATTAAGCATATCTCTATAAGAATTCATGCAGAAAGCAAGATGGAGGGGAAAAAAGGGACAGCAGAATGAAGGAAGGAAGAGAGATACTTGGGGCCTTGTAGCTCTTTAGTTGAATAAGTAACATAGATTTAAATTAGGGAAAGTAGTTTGAATACTGAATTTGTAGCTTGTATTTATAAGAATAACTCATTTCAGCAGTTTTACTGCTTTAGCTTGATTATCTAGCTTTAAACAGTTAGACTTCAGACTTACTTCTTTTGGGTCATTTTCTTGTATTAAGTCACAATATTTGTGAAAACAGTTATCTGGTTGAAAATGACAACCAGATGATAACAAGTGGACTCTGCAAACTGAAAGCATAGTCTGAGAATTCAGAAAAAAAAACCCTAAACTACTAAGGTCTAATTCTAATTTTAGGCACAAATTTTACTAATTACAAACATGTTAAGCATGCATATGTACATAATTTATCATTTTTAGTAAAAATTTAGAATTTTTGTTTGATAAATAACAATGACCAGAAATGAAAACTAATCCAACCATTTAGGTATTAGAGTTCTTTTATTAGAGTCTTTGAGTAGAAAACTATTTCTGACTGAGATGTTGTGAATTTTTTCAACAACAGTTTTACACTTAAGGCGTCATTTTCTTCATGTAAAGACAGCAATGAAATGGAAAACAGAGACAACAGAAACTTATAAATTTGAAGAAAAATCAGCCTTAAGCTAATTTACCACAAAATTATCAATGTCTTAAACAGGATTCAGAGGTTTCAGAATTAATCACTTTATCACCAGTTTATAGAATACTTAATGGGAGATGTAATTGTAAAGAATAAAAATGATCAAAGTTAAAAAGTTTGAGTGAATATAAACTATATCTGAGATAATAGCTACTCTGTATATTCAAATCCTGTAATTTAGGAGATTCTCATATGTAATTCTTCAAACCTTGTGTTTGATCAAGAAGATACAGTTTTGATTTATTTTTTTTCTTATTACATACAGCATTCTTGGATTGAAGATTAGGTTTGTAGATAGGATTTGTACACAAACACAAATAATAAAAACCAAACAGATAATCACACACCTGGGGCTAAACCAGAAAATTCTATTATTTCAGATACTAGAGTTTGTATGACAGTGTTTGTGGTCTATTTGTGCAGCAACTCTTCTCAGACCACTCCCACTACTGTATTAACTTGCTTACTCTTCCACATGAAGTGCATTGTTCCTCAACCTTCCTACCATTTGGTTTTAATGCTCTTTTAAAATTTACTTAGTACTGTTGTTTTCATATATTCCAACTGACATGTCCTTCCCATAGCTTCCGACAGCTATGTTTGTCTTATTGTCAACAGAAATGATGAAGAATTACCATTATTCATTTCCAATGGTATCATCTTCTAAATGTTTACAACGTGAAATCATACACAAGAAGTTTTCTTTTTTTGGTGATTACATGTAAGCTCATATCTATGGATATTTCCTATTTCCAATAATTATTTCCCTTTTAATTTGTCTCTTTAACTTTGGAAAAAAAACAAAAAAAACCAAACAAAAAAACCCCTCTTTTTTAACCAATATAAAATAGACTTCATGTATTTGCATTTTGAAGGAACTATGGTTATACTAAAGAGTAAATAACCACACTTGTATATTTTAAAGGAAAATAAATGTCTTTGGACATATCTACAGCTAAACTAGATCAGCTCATAATGTCTGAACCTCATAAATTGTCTGTTTGATTGTTTTCCTTTTGGTAAGGCTGAGAAATGACAGACCTATGCCATTTAAAGCAGATGTTATTTTTTGTTCTTCCCAACAAAAAAAACAGAACAAAATAAGACACACACACACCCCCCCCCAAAAAAAAAAAAAAAAAAAGGGGAAAAAACCTCGGATTTTTTCCAAATAAAAACAGCTGGTAAGTATGTAAATCCATTATTTGCGTAGTTCTGCATGCAAGAGTTCATTATTTTTCACAAAGACACATTTGTGAAGATGTGCAAATAAATGTTTTTTCAGCTACACAATAACAGTTTCAAATTAACAGTGAAAACTTATTAGTGCAGAGATTAATACCACCTTCTCCAATAGGAGAAGACATGCTTATGTGGGATGCCATTGCCTTTAATAGCAAGTAGAATAATGTGAGACAAAACTCATGACAAAAGCTTTCTGGATTGTGTTCTCTTGCCCACTGGAATCACTGGTTTACAATATCTGACAATTTGCAAAAGCTTCCAGGAGGGTATCCCCTCTTCACATAATTGGTCTACAGCACAGACTATGCAGTCCCTGTCTAACCTATGACATTTTTCTGATCAGTTTCCACAGGAAATAAAGTGAGCTTTTCAGCAAGAAGGAAAAATATATTTTAAATTTTATACAAACTAAAAATATGTAAAATTTTGGGATTTGTATGTTTGTTTTTCCAAAGGCAATTAATAAAGTTTATCTCCCTTTTCCTTCTTTGAGATTCAAAATTTCTTCTTGAAGCTTAAAAAGAACAATAAAAATCAGAATTTCAGAAAGGACACCAGAAAGAAAGCAGAAATAGTGAGACAGAATTTATAAAATCTGCATTTGAGACACTGTTGCCAGTGAGTTGGCAGAAATATCTTTGATTGCCAGAAAAATAGTTTTTTTGACAGCAGAGGATAGTCACAGTGAGTGTCATACAGAAAAACTGGAGTTAATGGTCCACAATGAAATTTTTGTTTCAAAGAAAAATTAATACTGGCAGCTCAAGTGAAGACAGGGACTTGCATACCAGGTATTTCAAAAAACCATCCTCCTAGCTGTGTATGAAAAACTGAAATCACTTGAATCCACATGTTTTATTGCATAAATGACCAAATGTTTAAAATATAAACAAATAGGACAAAGTTTTGAAATGCTGAGGATGTAAACAGCAGAAAACATTTTGGTCTGTATTTACTCCAGAGACAAGTAAAAATATAGTCACTTTTTCACCCAGAGGGTTTCACTCCAGGTCATATTCTAACATGAAATACAATTATCTGATGATTTTTTTTTTTAGTCCACTGCCTTAGCGGTGACATGTATCCCCACCATTGTTAAATGAGAAAAAGCATGATATAAATAGTGAAAAAGACTAAAAAGAAGAACTGAATAAAGATTAACTGTAAACTTAATAAGTGAATTTCTGTTGGTGAAGTGAGGTAAAGACGTTTGGAGACTGACTTAATGCACAAACTGGATTGTGATGTCTTTTATTATTCCCAAGTAAATGTGGCCTCTAAAAATCACCACAGTTCTCTGAAATGCTGCGAGGTTAAATGGGAATATAAAATGGTATCTTTGCTACCATTTATTTCCACTAGGCTATTAAAAAAAAAAAAAATTTAGCTTTGAATACCCAAAATTCCAGTGGGAATCATTCCTGAAATGAACTCATACCTAGAGACTAAGAACTAGAGATATAGTCAGTAGATTTGGAAATTGCATTGATTTCAGACTTGTGGATGTAGGAGAATAATAAATAACAATGTTTTCCAAAGCTTATGAACCAGAAAATGGTCATGAATTTAACACTGTATTTGGTGACTGTTTTCTGGACAGATCACAATACTAGCCATTTGCGGGTTTATATTTATGTTTCTGCGTTCAATCTCCTCGATATATTTTCCTGCCAAACACTTATACACACAACAGTACAGGGTTCTTCTGTGCACCACCTGCAAAACAAGCCTGCATTGAAACACAGGCATTCCTTCACTTATTTTATAAGTTATTCTTGACTAAGTGAAAAAAAACTATATTGCCTAATGACCGAAAAGCATTGGTTAAATGATTTTTAAAAACTGTCAAGAATTAAACAATGCTTAATCCCTTGCAAAATCTGATCCAAATAATGACTGCTAAAGCTGTAAATGAATTTTTGAGCTCTGAGTGCCCTAAACTGTATATTTTGGGTTGCTGTATTTTGAGTTTGCTTTGAGCAAGTATTCTGTTCAGTGAGAATAATCTGAGTATATGTGAAGCATACAGAGTGCAAAATTCCCTTTCTGATAAGTTTTACTTTTTGCACTGGTAAAGCCTTTGTCTTATTAAAAGAACATTGACAAGTGCAGTTGGTTATCTGCCTAAGTTCAGTGAGATACAAAATACAGGATCATTTTTCATTTTCTTTTTTTTTTTCAAGGTGAAATAATCTGCTTACTATCTACAATCAAAGCCCAACCTAAATATTCAAAAGTCTTTCGCAGTAGCATTTCCTAAAAAGGAAGACTTCTCTTTAGGTGGGTATTGGGCTGAACACACACACGGTCTCAAAGTTTATTCCTGAACAGAAACCAAGAACCCAGATTTCAAGTATTACCATATAGAAAAGCCCTGTTGATCTTTCTGGTGGGAAAGGCCTAAAAGAAATAAAGATCACAAACTGATCATATGTATTGCATTGAAGGCAAGGACAGTAATTAGAAACCTTGTTTCATAGAAGGTAAGTACTACCCTGAGTCTTTCTGCCCCATTAAATCCAAAAACAAGCTTTGTGCTGGCACTTTATATTGGGATGATTTTCATCTAAACAAGCATGTGCAGAGAAGCAGAATAAAGGCATGAAAATAGTTTCTCAATGGCATAATCTCTTCTTTCCTAGTAAGTGTAGGTTCCTGCAACCTTACAGCCCCTCAATAAATAGGTTTTTTTACAAAGGAATCTCAAGTAGTTTTAAAGTGATGAACATTTCCAGAGCTATGAATTCATTTAAATTGTGATGAACATTTTAAAAGCTATAAATTCATTTAAATTGGATGTGCATCTTTTATCAAGGCCAGAATCTTTCACTTCCAGTTTTTGCTGTGGCTTATATTTCCTGTACTTAAAAATGAGCTCTGTTCTGAAGTTTATATAGTACATTATGCACTTGATGGATCAAGTTCACACTAAAGTCAATGAATTTCACTCAAGGGAAAGTGATAAACATAATTTCAATAGAAAGTATGATGAACATTGTTGTGATGACATAGTTCAAATTCTCTGAGAGGTATTATAAGGATAACCCATATCTCAGACAACCTGAACTTTGAAACTAACAATGCTTAAAAAATAAGTCCTCAGTAAACCAGTATGATAAGGTGATCAACATAAAAGAGGAAACCTTCAGCAGTTTTGACAGATGACTGGGGCAGAAAAAGCAGGGTCTGAAGGAGAACAACAAGAAGTGGAAGTTACTGAAGGGGAGGCATGAAGCAGTGGTAGGACCCCATAGGGGAGAAAGTGAGCTTTTGATTCAACTTCTGCTTTGATTACCCTCATTCTTATTTAATCTTCACAGGTTCTGAATGACAGATGACTTTTTATCTATAAGCACAAGCTATAAATGCAAAACTAAAGTCCATGAATGAAGGCTATTTTCCATATTCTGCACTTTAGGAGAAAAATTACTTACAAACTAATACATTTGCATTATTGAATTCACTAAGTATTATGAGGAAACATCCTTGCCATATGCACTGTATTGACTATATATATAGTGAGGGAGATGTTAGAAAGGAGCTAAATCCACTGAGTACCAGAAGAATAAACATTTTAAATTTCTGTCACTCAAAAACCAGCACTCTTTTCTTATTGCGTTGGGTGGGAATGATTCTGGATGATTCACTTTACCTCTTTGTGCTTCAGTCTCCCTATGACATCATCTCCAAAGCTCTTCAGGATGTGGTGATAGGAAGAGCTAGCTGGTATTGCTACCAAGCCCTGAGTGCTGCTCGAGGAAGTATATAGAGGAAAAGAAACATTATTAATACAGAAGAATTGTCAAGAGGATTTATTTTTGTGGTGTTGTGAAATGTAGGCTTCTCTGCATCACTTTGTAATGTATGGCTTAATTCACTCTCCCTCCTTTCAAACAGTGAATTTTCTGCAAGTCAGTTTGTAATGGGGGGTGGGAGGAGGTGTGTGATGTGGTGTGGTTTAGTTTGGTTTGGTTTGGTTTTATTATTGCTGTTTTCTCTATTTTTACTCTATTGTAGTAGCTTAATATATCTAGGAGCTCAGGAAGTTTTCTGGGGGTGAAGAGTGTCTTTTTTTTTTTTTTTTTTTTAATCTTTTTAATCCTGAACCTCAGGCATTGACAATTGAATAGTCAATACTGAAATGGTGAGGTGTTGCAGTATGTAGCACTGGAAATGCAATACAGTTTAGTTAGGCTGAAAGCCCAGGACGGACAACAAGGAAAAGCAAATATGTAAGTATACAACAAGGATACAATTTCCTATTACAGTACTGTAAATCTAAAAATGCAGTATAGAAGAATAATCATGATTCTTCCCTTCCTCAAGTCTGAAAAGAAAGTTGACAGCACTTCCCCTGCCAAGTTTTAGAATAGCTGATCCAGAAGACAAAATGCAGTTTAATGCTGCAAGTCTGGACTACTGTCCACACACAGTCCTAGGAGAAAGCAGAAAAATCTTGCACACTCTCTGTGGTATAGCAAAACTCAAGCTTGTCTGCATCAATATGGTCTTGGTGTATGAAATTAACAGAATCTTCATATTGGAAGCCTTAAGAAAACCACTGATTTGCCTTGGAGCTATATACATCTTCTACTCACTCCTCACACCTTCACAAGGCCTTTTCTATTTCTAATTTAACTTTAAGGGTTGAAATGCCTTTTTTCCACTTGATTCACTCTCTTAAACTTTACTATAGCGGGGTGCAGGCCCTCAAATAGACATCCATTAATTTTCATTTAATTTCTCACTCTCTTGCCTTTTAGGGAATAATTTATTTTTCTTTTTTTCATTCCTCCTAAGCTTTCTGTTTATTCATAATACCTTTCTTGAACTGCTTATTCACTTAGTTGGATTTACACTCTTCTTGTGATCTTTTCCTTTTCTTGAGATATACAACTCCTGAGTGCTTAAACAGTTTGGAAGAAATTCCCATCCTCTTTCACATTCAGGTCCCTGAGCTTTTCCGTCCAATTGACTTTACTAATGATCCCTTCAGTTCATCAAAGTTTGCCCTCTTTTAAAATCCAGAACCTTAGTTTGCTCCTGTCTTCCCCTGTAATCCAATATGACCTCACAGCTGAATGTGCCCTGTTCTCTTTTCTCTGTTTCTTATGCTTTTTACCAACTTTTTGCTTTATATCCTTGAGTTTCTTAAAGTATTTTTTTCATGACTGATAGTAGTGTAAAGTGAGAACAAAAAAGAGGTCAGTTGTCCTCTGGAAAAGTTTTCAAGGAGACCACAGGGGAGTTCTATTTTAAGGGTTCTTTTTTCAGGTATCTATAAAGACAAAAATCCTTTGACTGAAGTTATAAGAGAAGTCAGAAGTTTTTTTCTGTTGTAATATTCTGGACTTTTTTCTGGTCACACATCTTTCCAAAGCTTAGTTTGAATGCCAGCCCTTTTGATATGGCACATCATGCATGGTACTAAGCGTTCACCAGTGGGAAAAACTGTAATGTGAAGGTGCCCTACCACATAGCCTGATCCTGCAAACATGTGCTTCTCCTCTGTGGAACTGGAAATTTTGTTGTAGTTTTCATGGGCAAATATTTCAGGACTTAAACACACACTGTTGTTCCTCGGGTGTGCACCTTTAAAAAAACAATTTGTCTTGCTGAGACAAAAATTAACTATTGTCTGTTAACCAAATACCTTTATCCATGACCTCTTTATGATCTTCAAGTGCCTAATACTGAGCTCCTTTGGAAAGCCAGGCTCCTCCAAAGCAAAGTTTACTGCCTCTCTGGCTAATTGTTTTTCTTTGGTATATTTATCCAAGTAATTTGCTTCATTTTCTTGAGCATTGTCTTTTTCCAGATGCCATTGTAGCCTGAAAAAAATAGTCTTAACAAAAACAAAACAAAACCGAATCAGCCAAAACCACACAAGCAAACAAACAAATCCACGAAGTTACATTGTCTGAAAAAATTAGAAGCCAAACCAAGAACTAGACTAAAGTTTGTGATTTCTAGGTATAGGCAGACTGTGTATGCTGTTGCCCTGGTGGATTCTGAAGGCACTGTGATGTCTTAGCTGAAAATGTAGTTCTTTTGTCTCTAAATTTCTATATAGTAAATTGAGTAACTTCTGAAGAAACAGTCATTTTCTCAGCAATAGCCTTTGTATTTAGACAAAATCTAAACAGTGCTTAATTTAGTGCTCCAGAGTTTAAAGGTCCTTCTTATTCCATTACTATATTACTGAATAAGTAATTTAAAACTATCAGATAGTTTCTACCTTGAATCTCAGAACACACAGTGAGAGTCTCATTATGCTCAAAGCCATTTACAGCTCTTTTTCAAAATGGTTTAAAACTGCCACCTTCTGGTTGTTTTCATTGCTTTCTATACTAGTCAAAAGTGGAGCTACCTTTATTCTGTGGTCATAGCTTGGTCTCCTTGCTGTCATTTCAAATAGTGTAGAGAGAAACACATAAGAATAAAGCATGCCTACTGTTTTTCCCGTTAGAGAGAGTAAATAGAAAAAATATCAGTCTATCATACGACCATTCAGAAGCAAGAATCCTCTTGGTCTTCAGAATCACAGGATATAGCCTAGTGTCACAGGCTCTTAATCTATTTTACTTTTACTACACATACTCTTTCTTTCTTTACATATATTACTAGTGTCCATTTATTTCTGTCTGCTTTCGCTGTGATGTTCCTTCTATCATTTTAGACCATCCATTTTTTCATTCTGTTCCTTGGTTATGCTAGACTTTGTGCTTTCAGGGCTTCAATTTACACAGGTAGTGAATTGTAGAACGCATTATACTTCCTGCAATGATATCAGAGCATTTGAGTGAAGAAAACAAAACATACATTCTTTCAAAGATGTTAAGAATTGTCAGAACTGTTTCTAATGATCAGTCAAAAAGGGCTTGATTAATTATTTTCATTTGGGGTGGGTTTTTTCTCGTTTATGGACAGATGAAATCGGACCCCCAACAACAGTGGAATTTTCTGACTTAGAGTTGGGATGAAAACATGGAAGATTTATGTGATTAATCATTGTCTTTTGTCCATAGGACAAGAAGCAATGCCATATGAATCTGATTAATGAAGTTACTCCACTGTATAAAACAGAAGTCCAGTCCCCACTGACAAGTAAGTACTAAACACTTGGTCTAGTCAGAGATGCTTCTGTGCAAAGATTTCCCTAGACTAACATAACTGACTAATTTAAGTGGTTTTTATTAAGTTTTTGGAAAGACTACTATTGTAGCATTTTGATTTTCCCACATCAGCTTGTAATTACTAGAATATTAATATCTGGAGTTGCCTAAAAAACATATAGCACCATTGAGCTCAACAAATGAGTGCAAACTACATGAAATTAACTGTTTGGTTTTTTGTGGTTTTTTTCAATATACCAATATCGTGTTTAATCTCACAAAGAAATTCCTCCTCAAGATGAAAGACCAGAGAAAAACCTATATAGTATATTACCCATAGAGCTCATCTCTAGTACATTATAAAGATTCCAAATGAAAAATTATTATATATTATATTTTTCAGAAAGCTTCAAGGTTTTTCCAGAAAACTTTGAGATTTTCTCTAAGATATTTATCTTGTGGGTAAGAAAGTAAGATATGTAATATTCTTCCATTCAAATATTCTGCTCTCTTCTTCTGGGCAAGGTCTCCAGCCTCACTGCCTTCATGGCTTCCCCTGAATTCTTGCCAGCTCATATATGTTTTTCTTGCACTGGTGACACAAAAACGGAAACTGGAAGGGTAGCCTAATGTGGTCAGATGAGCAACTTAGCAGAAGGGATAGTCCCTGTCCTCCCTTGGTTGTCAGATCCATGCCTTACCCCCACCACCCCGGGCATCACTGGTCCTTGTTGCTGTCTGAGTGTGTAGCTGGCCCCAGCTCAGCTCATCAAGGCACAAGGCTGTCCCCTATAGCTCTTCTTTGGCCCCATCAAACCTAGCCTAAGACCACCTAAGCATGGAGTGGATTCTGATTATCCAAGTGTTGTTCAGTGCTCATTCTACTCCATTTATGCTATTGTTGCCTGGGAGAGGTACCTACTTGTTGCATGATTGTTTGATCCAGCATTTATTCTGCAGCAATACACTCTTCCTATTAAAGCTTCACACAGAGCATTTAGCTTCAAGAAGCACAATAAAAAGACTCAGAAAGGTGTCAGCTCTGCTGAGGGAATGCTAGGCAACTGGTTACAATGTGCTGTTTTTATTCAGGTATGATAGTTGGCATCTTACCACCCAAGAAGGATTGCACATGCCATGTAAATCCTGAAGAGTTTTAAACTATCTCTTTTTTCCCCACTCTATGGCAAACAGTCTAGGTGTAGCAGCTCTGAATATTTGTGTGGAATAAAACACATTCTCCCAGGGTGATCAAAGAGGTGAATGTGTTTTTACATGAAAATCTGTTAGCAGCTTCCATTAAATATAAAATTATGTTGAATATGTAGTATTTTAGAAGATTATAACACACCAAAACATGACTCTAAGAAAAGTGAACCTCCCGTGTATCAGCAGGACAAATGTGTTTACTTGGGAAAAATAAACCATGGTTGAATATCAGGAAAATGAACAGTGATTATGTGTTGAATTTTCAAGGCTAATGGGGATACTTCATGGGAGTTTATTGAGCTTATAAATCCATCCCACACAGATCAAAAAGAAATGTGGTTTATGAAGAGGAAAGAGAAAGGGAATAAATATATTTTCTTGCTCAGTCACATTCTATTCTATTCTATTCTATTCTATTCTATTCTATTCTATTCTATTCTATTCTATTCTATTCTATTCTATTCTATTCTATTCTATTCTATTCTATTCTATTCTATTCTATTCTATTCTATTCTTTCAGTGACCAGAGATAAAGAATAGACTAAAGACACCAGTAAACTATGTAATAACAGGAAAATAGTTTTGGCAATTTTAACACAGACATTGTAACACTGTGCCTTAAACATTATACCAACTGCTGAATTATGTTTGCTTGTAAGTTGTCAGCACTGAGACACAGCCACGCTTGGGTCTTAAATCACAGATTCTTTTTCACACTCAGAGAAAAAAACTTCATACTGTGACACTGATCAAACTTTGACAAAAGCAGCTTAGACGGGGTGTGGATTCCCCATCCTTGGGCATATCCAAAGCCCAGCTGGGCATGGCCCTGAGCAACCTTCTGTAGCTGACCTTGAATGATCCATGGAGGGACTGCGAAGTCTCCAGAGGTGCCATCCACAGCCATGCTGTGATTCTGTGGTGCTGCAGTATGCATCACCCATATGGGCCTGATCCACTGGGTCTTCTTCTTTACCTTCATACCTTCCACATGCTGCTTGTCAAACCTTTGCATTAGTACGAACTCTGGATCTGGATTTTAACTTTTCAGGGCTTTACAGCAGAGAAAACAAATAAATTCAGAGGCCACAATCAGTCCCTGTATATCTCTTTTCTGTCAAAACTACAGAAGTAAAAGCATCATTGCAAATCCTGAATTTCTGATTGCACTACAAGCTGAATTTCAATTGGAATTTGAAGCAGAATGTGACCTTTTCTGTTGTCTGTATGATTATTTTTTACTATGCTTTTGAGATGTTTTTATGTGATAAATGTTTCACCAAGACTATATAAGATATCAACAAATGCCAGGCAAATCACCACAGTGCAAAAAAGCAGTACATTCTCTCTTCTTGTAACATCTCTTCTGGAAACCAATATTTCTCTTTCTTGCCAATCTATCTACTCATATAAATAAAGGGACTGTAGTTCACTTACATTGTGCAAAATTTATTTTCTTTTTCCCCTAAAAATTCTCTTTTGTCAATATATTTGTCTTGTGTTAATGAAACAAAAACTGTTCCATTAATCCAGGCTCAAACTTCTCATATGGCATAAGGAAGTACAACCCACTTCACAGAAGATCCGCTGAACTGGTAAACTATACTTCTTCCACTTCATAATGCATACATTTTGATGAAACTTGGTGTTCAAATAAATCTAAAATAAAGGTCTTGCAAAAAATGTGTCAAAGCACTAAATCTGGTTTTAGTTTCCTGTTTATTTCAGTTTTATTTTAGTTTCCTGTTTATTTTGCTCCCCTTACTCTTTCTCACACCTATAATAGAAGAAATTCACAATAAGTGTAACATGAGTTTTGCACAGTGGGATGTCACAACTGAATGGTCAAGCGAAAGGAAATAAATTAGCAAACTGCAGAAGTGCTCGAGTTCCTGAGCCCTGCGAGAGATACATAGCTAAACACACAGTGTCAGAGCAAAATGTGGGGGAAAAAAAAAAAGAAAAAAAAAAAAAAAAAAAAACAACCCACGGCTTTGGAGTGTTTCTCAGCTGTTCTCAACTGGAAACCATAACAATTCCCAGAAACTGAGGAAATGCACATCCACCTTGGATGAATGTGACTTAAGGACAGAGTGGGCTACTTCATTATGTCCAGTTTGAATGAAAAATACGGACTGTACTGTTAGGCTTTAACTAAGCTTTAAACAGCCTTTTCCTCCTCCTTTTCAGCTGTGTTCACCTGCTCATTTCTATTATAATTTTTCAGTACAAATTCAGCCAAAATTGTCTTGTGTAAGGTCTATAGGTTATTGGGAAGCCAGAAAGTGTATGTAACACATTACAATAGAGCCAAAAGAAGAATAAGACTGTGACCTCGAGAAAAAAAGCAGCAGCTCCAGTGAAAAAAAAAAAAATAGAGATAATAAAAGATTCACATCTAAGATGAACTACGGGTCTACAGGGACCAAGGAAAGTGAATGCAGAAAAATCTGAGCCTCCCAGAAGCACTCCCCATCACCAGCTGGAAGGAAGTGGTCACAGGCAAAAATCAGTGATAAAGTTTTCAATGTCACAGATGTGCAATATCTGTACAAAGTACAGAAAGCAGTGACTATGAAGGCAAAATACCTAACTACAGTTTCTATCTTACCTTGTTTCGCTGAATACATGAAAAATATTAAAATCCTTACCAATAAAATAGTTGTAATTTTCCAAGCCTCAGATAAAACTTTCTGAGTAGTACCAACTAGAACAGAACTATTAAAAACAGCTGTAAAATTTGTCTCAAAAATAGCCAGCAAAAATGAAAACACTAACCAAAACACTGACCAAAGCAAGAAATAACCCAAAAGAAACAAACAAAAAACACTACCAAAAAAACCACCTCCAACCAACAAAGACAGTGTGGTGAAAAGACTATAGCCTGAAGGAGCAAATCACATCCAGATGACATAAGTTCCTGTGTCTAATGTTTCCAACAGATTGCCTCTAAGATTTGACAGGCAGTTAGCCCATAGCAAACACTGAGCAAAACATTTAAGGTGGAATTCAGGCTATATGCATCAGTAAACCTGTAAATTTTATCCTATTTTCTATCTGTAGTTAAACTGTGACAACTACAATACATCTGCAATTGCTACAGTTCAAGAAGTTTTTGATTTAAAAAAAAAAAAAAACAACAAACAAACAGAAAAACACTAGTTGACTATTGAGTCCTGGAAGTAAGAAATTAATTATATGAGACTCGTAAGAGGCAAGCATCTAAATACTCATGCTATACACCAAAATCCATAAAATCTCTAAGTAATAGGAAACTAACTAATACTGCTACTTGTATCTTAACTTACATATCTGCAACAAAGAAGCAGGTTTTGAGTGACTTTTCTTTTTCAGATTGACCTTGCTTTTTTTGCCTAACCAGTTTATCAAATCTTTCTGTGACTGAATCATAGAATCACTTTGGTTGGAAAAGGCATTTAAGATCATTGAGACCAACTGTTAGTATAACACTGTCAAGTCCACCTCTAAACCATGTCTCTGAGAACGTCATCTACTTATCTTCTAAATATCTTCAGGGATGGTGATTCAACCACTTCCCTAGGCTAACTGTTGCAATGTCTGACTTCACTTTCAGTAAAGAAATTTTTCCTAATATCCAGTCTAAACCTCCCATGGCACAGCTTGAGGCGATTTTCTCTCATCCTATCACCAACACCTTCCATAAAACAACGTCCTTTCAAATAGATGTAGACAGCAATAAGATCTCCCATCAGCCTCCTTTTTTCCAGGCTAAACAGCTCCAGACCCCTCAGCTACTCTTCATAAGACTTGTGCTCCAGAAACTTCACCAGTTTCATGGCTCTTTTTTGGACATGCTCTAGTACCTCAATGTCTTTCTTGTAGTGAGGGGCCCAAAACTGAACACAGTATTCATGGTGTGGCCTCACTAGCATCAAGTGCAATGAGACGATCATTTCCGTAGTCCTGCTGGCCACACTGTTCCTGATATTATACAAGTCACATAATCACAGAATCACAGAATCACAGAATGTTAGGGATTGGAAGGGACCTCAAAAGATCATCTAGTCCAATCCCCCTCCTGGAGCAGGAACACCTAGATGAGGTTACACAGGAAGGCATCCAGGCGGGTTTTGAATGTCTCCAAAGCAGAAGACTCCACAACCTCCCTGGGCAGCCTGTTCCAGTGTTCTGTCACCCTCACTGAGAAGAAGTTTCTTCTCAAATTTAAGTGGAAACTTTTGTGTTCCAGTTTGTACCCGTTATCCCTTGTCCTATCATTGGTTGTTACCGAGAAGAGCTTGGTTCCATCCTCGTGACACTCACCTTTTATATATCTGTAAACATTAATGAGGTCACCCCTCAGTCTCCTCTTCTCCAAGCTAAAGAGACCCAGCTCCCTCAGCCTTCCCTCATAAGGGAGATGCTCCACTCCACCATCTTTATCGCCCTGCACTGGACTCTCTCCAACAGTTCCCTGTCCTTCTTGAACTGAGGGGCCCAGAAATGGACACAATATTCCAGATGTTGTCTCACCAGGACAGAGTAGAGGGGAAGGAGGACTTCTCTCAACCTACTATCCACCGCCTTTCTAATGCACCCCAGGATGACATTGGCCTTCCGAGCCACAAGGGCATAGTGCTGGTTCATGGTCATCCTACTGGTCCTTTTCTGCCAGGCAGCTTTCCAGACACTCTTCCCCAAGCCTGTAGCATTCTACGGAGTTGTTGTGACCCAAGTTTAGTACATAGAACTTGGCCTTGTTGAACTTCATACAACTGGTCCTCTGTGGAGCCTTCCTCCCCTCCAGCAGATCAACACTCCCACCCAAGCTGGTGCCATCTGCAAACTTAGTGAGGGTGTACTCAATCCTCTTATTCAGATCAAGAACAGATACTGAACAGACCTGGCCCCAATACCAAAGCCTGAGGAACACCACTTGTGACGGGCCACCGACTGGATTTAGCTCCATTCACCACAACTCTTTGGACCTGGCCATCCAGCCAGTTTTTCACCGAGCAAAGAGTACACGCACCCAAGCCATGAGCAGCCAGTTTCACCTGGAGAATGCTGTGGGAAATGGTGTCAAAGGATTTAGTAAAGTCTAGGCAGACAACACCCACAGCATTTCCCTCATTCAGCCTTTAAAAAACCCATGCTGACTGGGACAGATCTCTTGGTTGTCCTTTACATTCTGCGTGATCACACTCAGGATGGTCTGCTTCAAAGTAACTCTCTACTCTTCACCAGATGATAGAGTTCCTTGGTAAGACTACATGTACATGCAAACACACACAACCTTATGTGCGAATATATATGCATGAGGGTGATTCAATCTAAATTAAGCATATGCTTGCATCAGAGGAGGCATTTTTTAAAAATAAAATTATGTCTTCAAGTGTAACATTTGGCAGAAGCTTCTCTGCTCACCCAGTCTGGCTGTGGGTGCCCAGAAACTTCTTGGCACCCCCACTTTGGCTGTGGGCGCCCAGAAACTTCCCCACTATCTAGTGTCTCTCCCCCTCTCCTAGCTAACTGACAGACAGTTAAACAAAAGGAGCTGTTAACTTGCCCCATAGCAGGAGAGGTGGGAGGTGTTGGGGAAGAGGGTGGGGGTGTGCATGCACCTTCCACACCAAAAGAGGGGGAGGAAGGGAAAGAGAGGGGGGTGTGCAACTGCCACAGTACAGTAGTGCAAGATTTGTTCTCAAATGGCTTTTGTCCCTGAAACAGCCTAGATCTTGGCTCCTGCCCAAGTGTAAGAGAGAAAGGTTCTTGACCCAGGCCTCTCTGCAGCCCAGCATACCTCTGTGATCTGCCTATTGTCTGCACAGAAAGAAAACTATACTTCTGTAAGAACTGCATATGTTACCCTTGTTATTAATCAAAGGACCTTATTGTTCAGATTCAGATTTTGTAGCAGAATGAGTGCCTGACCGTACTCGGGTAGGCATATGACGACTACATGAAGACACATTACCTTGACAACTGTACAATCTAGCTGTCATGTTGGACATGGACTAACAGTTTCAGTATGTCACCAAAGCTAGTTTAGACCTCTTGTCTTTATTTTTATTGTGATTTGTACTGGCCAGAGCAACGATTTTGTTACTGGTTTAACTCATGCTGTGTTGGCATATATATCTCAGTTTCCGACTAATTCAGAGGTAGCAGTCACATTGCTAGCTCTAGTTAATATTGGGCTGGGATGAGAGAGATTTATTTTCAGATTTAGATTTTGATCAGAGATAATCAAGACATGGAATTCATCTATCACTAGAATCCAGAAGGTATCAAATGTTTTCCTTATACTTGGAAGTATAAATATTTGTTCTTCTCTTATCTTATAATTAAACTTCTTTCCTAAACTGAAGACAGAGTCTGATACAGTAGAAGTTTTATTTGTATGATTCTTTCAATTAGCTTTATGAAGGGATTTTAATAAGTCTTATGGTTTATAAATGGCCATCTTGTGCACTGTTACAGGACAGATGTTACTAAAAGGCATAAAACTGTTGAATTCAGAATAAATAAGACTTTAAAAAAAAAAGGCTATTGCTAAAGGTATATGCTTTACTAAGTAAATAGCATAATAATCAAGTGCCAAAGAAGCAAAAATTACTCCAAGAGTGTAATTTGTATAGAAAGTATTTCAAGCTTCAGCTTGTAAGTCAGCCTACTTCATGCTGAACACACTCTTATTGCAGTCAGGTGATTCCACAACCACAATTTTCAATATCAAGTGAAATTTATCATAACATGAAAATAATGTACCTTCTGATTGTATGTCACTGTAGAAAAACAATTGTTTCCTACAGGTATCATACTTGAACATTATCAAGAGACTAAGAATTGTGCAGGAATATCAGCAAATTACTCCACCATAAAGGGTGCAAAATGCAAATTTAACATTTAATACAAATTTGTTCTCACAGTTAAAGGTGAATCAGAGTGTGAAACTTATGAAAGCTTCACATAATTTCAAATTTGTTTTTAAAAAATGTAACAAAAACACCCTCTAAAGCCAGCTTTAATACCCATTCTCCCTTAATTAGTCAAACGGAGTTTTCTTGAGCATTAGACAAGTATATACCTACACTGAGGTTAAATGAATTGAATGTCTTTCACTCACAGGGAGTTAGTATTTAGCAGGTGACAATCTCTAATCACATTTTCCTTATTACAAACAATGAATTGTAATTCAAAAGACAGAAACAAAGTGTTTCAAAGGAACACTACTTCTAAAGCAATCGATAACACTTAATGGAAAAACAAATGAAATAAAGAAAGGTATGCAAAACTTTTCAAAGTACAAAAATACCAAAAATATTTACACTTTGCTTGATTGTATTTTTATACAATTTGATACTTATCTATTCCATACAACAACTTTCTAACCTCTACTGAAGTTATATGTTTTTCTTCCTCATATTCAGATGAGCCCTGAATTCACAATTTCTGTTTTGGGCACTGTTGAGAAGTAAGACAACTTAGGAAAAGAAAAAAAAAAATCAGACAAAAAATGGCCAAATAAAAGAAAAAAATACACACAACCTATTCCTGAAGAACCACAATAACCCTGTGCAAGCATTACTACTGAATTTCTCAGCTAAAATCCACCCTCAAAACAAACCCAGAATGAGCTTTAAAAAGATACTTCTATATACATTTCCTGACTCCATGTTCCTCTTCTCAAAAAATTGCTAAAAATAGAATAAAATTCAGTACTGCAACATCTGCATTGAAATGGTACAGGGCAACTGAAAATTAAATAGTATGCCTCCCAAAAAGAACAACCTAGGCAACAATCATCCCATCAGTTAATAAGTAATTTGCTCAATAAACTGTTTTTCAGCAGTTACTGTTCATGACTGCACATGATCTATTTGCAGTGGGAATGGAACGTGAGAGGTGGAGGCATGTTAAAACTTCAGCTGCAGGATTAGAGGCAACAAGGAAGAGGAAGGGGACTCCAAATGTCTACTAGCCTCAGGGCAGTGTTTAACAAACTGAGAAGACTGACAGAAAGGCCAAGGGCATGAAGAAAAGAGGCACTTTCATAGTGTTACATAGAACAGCAGAAAACATCACATATGGAGAAAAAAAATCCTCGCTTCAACTTAAAAGACAGTCCAACATGATCCACGAAATGTATGGAATCCACAAGGGAGCCTAATGCCAGGCATTTAAGTTAAAGGCCAGTGCCCAGATGTGTCAGATGGGCCCAAAGCTACACAGCCTGAGATCTTACGCATCATTAGAGAGTGGCTGCAATGCCCAAAGTACAAGAGGGCATCCTAGTGTCAGATAATCTGATCACACCACCCAAACTGACATGACGGTAGGAAACTGTACAGTCAGAGACCTCTTCCTTATTAACTTATGTCAGGGCAACTAAACTACTAAAAACCTATGACACTTGTAGGGCTGTCATACCTGCAAAACTGGAGAGTCGTTCCGCTCATTCTGACTGTAACAACAGTGCAAAGAATCTGCAAAAACTAGGAGAAGCTTTGTAAAAGCACGTCTGATTTATATGCACTTTGATCTGCCATAATGATATGCAAACACCTAAATAGGACCTGAAATTCCTACAAGACACATTTTACAACATGGACTAGAATAGACCCTGCTTGCAAGCTTTTCCCCCTCAGCCTCTGTATGATGAAACCACATAAGCAGAGACTCAGAGGGCCTCATCCAAAGGCACAAACTATTTGCTACTTTTAAATGATATTGTGCCCCCCCAACAAAGAAAGCCATATCCAGTTGCCCCCTGATGACAAGGAAGACCCTTTAACTAACCTTCTGATGCAATAAGAAATTAAAAAAACAAAGAACCACGTCTAAGAACCTGGATTGTAGATACACCATGCTGTTCACATGACAGAAAAGGAGTCTCCAACACATGAGGTATGGGCACTGGAGGGACAGCTCATCTCTTTTCTCATATTCTCTTTCTTGGATGATCCTGTTCCTGCTCTCCTCTTCTTCACCAGTGTATTTGAAATTGCTAGAAACCAAAGGATATATACATGCAAACAGTCAAGAATACCTTGACCTAACTCCCAGCTTAAATCTCTTACTCTAATCATCCTTCAACTTTAATTATCCCACTGTTATTGAGAACTAGTAAAACACTGCAGTACTGTCCTGGTTTTGGCTGGGATAGAGTTAATTTTCTTTCTAGTACCTAGTATAGTGCGGTGGTTTGGATTTAGTATGAGAAAAATGTTGGTAATACCTGTTTTTGTTGTTGCTAAGCAATGCTTATACCAAGTCAAGAACTTTTCAGCAAGGACGCTGCAGGTGTACAAGAAACTCAGAGGAAGCAAAGCCAAGACAGCTGACCTAAGTGGGCCAAAGTGGTATTCCTTATGATATGATGTCATACTCAGTATATAAACTGGAGCTGGCCAGGAGCTAATATTGCTACTCAGAAACCGATGGACTATTGGTATTGCAGGTGATTAGCAACTGCATTGTGCATAACTTGTTTTGTATAGTCTATTATTATTACTATTATTTTCTCTTCCTCTGATGTCCCAATAAACTATTCTTATCTCAACCCATAAGTTATTATTTCTTTCTCCCTTTTTGAGTCTTTTCTTCATCCTGCTTGGGTGGGCCGAGTGAGCAGCTGCGTGGTCCTATTTGCTGACTGGCGTTCAACCACAACAGTGGCACACACGTAAGATGCTGGTTTGTTTCTAAAAATTTGCACATATCACATGTAAGGTACAATACTATATAAGGGGCAAGTAGATTATTCTTTAGCAGAAGGCAGAGATTAAAAATAAAAAAAGTTATGAGATGTAGATAGAAGAAGATTTTCTCCATTTGTGAAAGTGTTAACAAGCCCCTCCTGTTTTTGTGACTATGCAGTCCAGCAGAAAAACCCTCCTCCTCTTATTCTCTATCACTTCAATCAGAAGTTGTTATCAGCACTCTCCAGAATCTTCCAGAATTTCTTATGTTCTGCTGCATTTTCCACCCAGAAGATATTGGGGTGGTTCAAGTCCCCCATGAGAAACAACACCCGTGAATGTGACGCTGCTTCCAGCTGACTGAAAAAGATGTCACCAACGTTTCTTCCTGATCATGCAGCCTCTAGCAGATGCCCACTATAATGCCACACCAGGAGTATTGTGTTCAGTTCTCGGCCCCTCAGTTCAGGAAAGATATTGAAGTACTGGAGCGGGTCCAGAGAAGAACAACAAGACTGGTGAAGGGACTTGAACACAAGACCTATGGGGAGAGGCTGAGGGAGCTGGGTTTGTTTAGTCTAGAGAAGAGGAGGCTTAAAGGTGACCTCATCACTCTCTAGAACTACGTGAAGGGAAGTTACAGCCAGATGGGGATTGGTCTCTTCTCCCAGGCAGTCAGCAATAGGACAAGAGGGCATGAGCTTAAACTCTGCCAGGAGAAATTTAGGCTGGATATTAGAAATAAATTCTTTACAGAGAGTGGTCAGGCATTGGAATGGCCTGCCCAGGGAGGTGGCGGACTCACCGTCCCTGAAGGTTTTTAAACTGAGATTGGACATGACACTTAGTGCCATGATCTAGTAAATAGACTGGAGTTGGACCAAGGGTTGGACTTGATGATCTCTGAGGTCTTTTCCAACCCAGTCGATTCTGTGATATACTGTTCTACTCTTTAATCCTTACACAAAAGCTCTCATTGACTCATCATCCATCCCCAGGCAGACCTTCATGCGTTACAGCTGCTCTTTCGCATAAAGGTCAACTGCCTGTCCTTGTCTTCCCAGTCAGTTCTTCCAGAAAAAACCCTGTATTCATACCTTATAACATTCCAGTCATGGGAGCCATTCCATCATATCTCTGTGATCCCAATAAAATCAGAGCTCTGCAACTCCACAGGGATGTCTAGCTCCTTGTGTTTATTCTCCATATTGGAACCACGTATAGGCACTTCAGAGAGGCATCCCAGCATGCTGATTTCCAGAACAGCTCTGTGTTTTTCCCCTGTGATGATGCTATGTAGGCACTTCCTTGCTTACCAGCAAACGTTGTGGGTGTTCGAAGTGACTCTGCTTAAGCCCTGTTTTGCTGATTATGTATTCCCCTTTCTTCACATCACCCCAAGCCCTTTGTTTGCCAACCTTGCCCAACATTCCCTGGCTGCTGGTGCCTCTCTCCTTTCCCCATCATTCCCCATTTAAAGCCCTGCTTACCAAGTCAGATAATTTGAGTTGACTACTCTGCTCAGGAACAGAACAACAGCAGAATCCAGCCAGTCATAGCTTATCCAGTAGAGGTCATCCTCCCTCTGCACTAACTGAAAATTCAGCCACCAGCAGCCTGTTTCTGCTGTTGGTGGGGACCAGCTGCCAACCCCTCATGTAAGAGTAGCCAGCACTAAAGACAATGAGGAGAGAGAAACTATGATCAGACCCTGGATTTTAGCAGATATTCAGAGTTTTGATGTTATTCTCTCTTTTCAGGGAGAGGGGGATATTTGTTTTGCTTTTACTTCAGTTTGGTTGGATAATAATGGAAGAAAACATGTCTGTCATTTTGAATACTATGTACATGAGATTGTGTGCTTCAACTACATGGAAATCAAACATCTTTATGTAACAAAGAGGAAGCTCTTTCAGAGCTATATATAAGGAAAAAAATAATATGAGACAAGTTGGGCCAGTACTCCAATACTTGCTGATATTTGCTGCATTAGTATCTACTGCTGTTCAAAAAGGCTGAAGAATTCATGTCAGTCACTGCTGCTGTGTTCAGGGACAATCCATAACTTGCCGACACTCTTTTGCACTGTAAGGTTTCAAAGACCCTGAGTTAAGTAGTCTCTACAAGCTGTGAAAGAATAAAGAAGAACTATTTAAAAACAATACTAAGTTCCTCTTTGGTGAAGTGGCTGATGGAAGTTTTGACAGAAAGATGGATCTTCTAGTTGTCTTCTTCACAAATACATTGGTACAGCAACCACATTCTTTTGCTGGGCTTTTCTGTACAGTAGCCATTTTCTGAATGCCATGTTCTGCTGTTACTGTGCGGAGAATCCTATAGATTGTCATTGTTCTGACCCTGCAAATTTTAATCATACTAATGTTTCATGAACTACAAAATTTGGAGTCTTTATCACATGTGGATATCTGGTTAAGATATCTGCTGTGGATAAAAGCCCCAAGATGGGGTAAGATGTACAACATTCTCACTGGTCCTTTCTTCCACTGAGAACTCTTCACTAAATTGTGAATAATTAACCTATACAGAAGTTACCCTCAGTACGTCTTGTAGAACTGGAAATTGCAGGTCTGTACATAGCTACAAAGAATACTGCAAGATGGAAGGAGCTTGGTACATAGTTTATTATTGTTCAGATTTTTCCACTTTTTAATTCTACTTCAGAAGATAACTTGAACAGAAATGCCTCATACCTTTTCATTCCCAAGCATTGATTTGCAAATAGCTTATGTTCAGAGCTGAGTAGAAATGCCCACTCTTTTGTATTTTCTTTTTAAAATGAAATGAGACTACGAACTGAGAATGTTTAATGACCATATTGAAAGATTATTTCCTTTACATTCTTTCAATCTATAGATGCCAAGAAACAAAGTATCAGTTCAAACCAGCTCAAATCACTTGTAAACTTGCAAAGCCCTAATGAGCTTAGTCTCTCTTGTAGACTTTGCATACAATGCGTCCTCACTTAAAAGAGAAAAGGAACATTGTGGGGCGGGGGGGAAGTCACTATATCCATGCTAATAAACAAAAAAACCCAACATACTAAGAGCCCAAATATTTAACACTGATGCAATACATTAATTTAGTTAAAGAGTTAAAAAGAAGACTGGAACAATAAATAATTTCCTTCCTTCCTTCCTTCCTTCCTTCCTTCCTTCCTTCCTTCCTTCCTTCCTTCCTTCCTTCCTTCCTTCCTTCCTTCCTTCCTTCCTTCCTTCCTTCCTTCCTTCCTTCCTTCCTTCCTTCCTTCCTTCCTTCCCTCCTCTCCCCTCCTCTCCCCTCCTCTCCCCTCCTCTCCCCTCCTCTCCCCTCCTCTCCCCTCCTCTCCCCTCCTCTCCTCTCCTCTCCTCTCCTCTCCTCTCCTCTCCTCTCCTCTCCTCTCCTCTCCTCTCCTCTCCTCTCCTCTCCTCTCCTCTCCTCTCCTCTCCTCTCCTCTCCTCTCCTCTCCTCTCCTCTCCTCTCCTCTCCTCTCCTCTCCTCTCCTCTCCTCTCCTCTCCCTCTCCTCCCTCCCACCTTCCTTCCTGCCTTCCTTTTCTTGTAGTATAGCAGCTCTCAGAAGCAACAAATCCTGTGTGCACACTCTCACTTGATTAGAAGACCAATAGGTGACTAATTTCACTCTATACATGAGCAACATAGGAAAAAAAATAGGACTGAAAAAAAGCTAACTGTAAGTACACTCAGTGGCACTGGTTCATATGTAAGTACCTCTTAAAAGGAAGCAAAGCTTCAGAAAAAAAGAAAAAAGTGATTGAATAATGTTTTGCATTATTTCCCTACCCCTATCAGCAATGATTTCACCTACATCCTTACACTTAAGGATTCAAATGTATATATATTGTTCAAGCTTCTGCTTATTTTTTAATGTACTTGTCGACATTTGATCTAAAAAATCCAAATACTTTCAAGTTAGACTTTATCTATTAGAATCTGTTTCCACTTATTAAAAACCTGTTGATGTTTTTTCCCAAAGGTTTCTATTAAGAATTTAAATAAATAATGCTTACAGCCAGATCTACATTTAGTAAGAATGTAAGACAAACTATTTTGATGATATAAAATCTATTCTCTATAGAAAAAATAGTCAGAAATTTCATTATGTGTAAGCAACCGTCATAAAATTTTAGGCATTGTGATGCCATGGTAGATGAAGTAATGAAGGATATTTGCCTTCACTTCTAACTTTATAAATAATTGTTCTTATTTTCCATTACAGAATATCTTAATTGTGTAAACCATTATTTATTCACTTACAGTTTCTATGAAAGTTGAACTTTAATATTTTAGCTGGTGATCTCCTTATGATATGAGACAAACACAATATGTCCTTTATTCACATAGCAACTCATGATATATTTTCACAGAGTGATTCTGTATTACTTTGTGTCACTTGATAAGTCACTCAGCAAAACTGAGTTTCTTTCTCTCTCTTTCTCTTTCTCTCTCTTTCTCTCTTTCTCTCTCTCTTTCTCTCCTTCTCTCTTTCTCTCTCTTTTTCTTTCTCTTTTTTCTTCCTTTCTTTTAATCCTTGAGATAGATGAAATTTGATTTTTTTTTTCTCTAAGTTGGCAAGAATAATTTTTAAACACAGCAGAGCTAAAGCTCTTCAGCATCATGGCCTTCTATAGGAAATGTTTTATCTGACAACTTTTCAGTTAAGACCAATCACTTCTTTTTGTCTTTATAACCAATGCTCCACCACATGTAGCCCTGTGAATATGTATTCTAGAGATGCCTGCCCATGGCTATATCTTATTTGCAATTCTTCTGACAACACACATTTTTGTTGTAAAATTACTGTCTCATTGAGGTAGAAGCATTTCATGAAGATATATCAATTCCGACAGAGTTTTAGACAGGAAGCTTTCCTGACCAATGTTTTTTTTCCAAACAGAAAGA
Organism: Patagioenas fasciata; assembly: GCF_037038585.1. NCBI lineage: Eukaryota > Metazoa > Chordata > Aves > Columbiformes > Columbidae > Patagioenas > Patagioenas fasciata. The sequence goes on along the minus strand of NC_092560.1, from coordinate 21,454,996 downwards.
GTGAGAGAACTGAATTGAGAAACTGATAATTCTATATGATAACAGACTTTTAAAATTAAAAAGCAATTTCTTTTATAATAACCCTATAAGAACCATGCATTAGTGATCTGCTTCTGTGGTATAACATTTCATCTATCTTTGGATCATCCCTGCTGCCAGAGAATAAATTTTTTCCTTCCAGAGATTTGGGCAAAACGTCTGACATCAGCTTGGAGGGCGTACTGAAATAACATACTTGGAGATGAAGAACAGAAGTTGATGTATCTGATAATTTGACCCATTTTAAGCAAAGATATTTTACCTTCAACTTTCATCCACCATTCTTTTTTTTTTTTTTTTTTTTTTTTTTTTTTACCAAGAATATGTGATATAAAGGTGTTTTTCTTCATGGTAATGCTTCATAGAGACTACATCATAATTTGGTACATATTGCCAAGATACTAGATTGTATTGTTATAAAATGTATTTTCCAATCATTTAGCTCAGTAGATGACCTAGCTACACTTTGTAGGAGTATTTGGGTGGATTTTGAAACTTTCTGTCTGCTGTATCTCCTGCTGGAGATAGTTCTGTCAACACAAGCGATGCAGCTGCACAGAAGTCTCACCTCCTTTTCATCTACAATAGTACCCTCATGCTAATGTAAACCGCTTTTGATTTTAGTTCATATTTGGGGTGGGGATGGGAATTTTCTAGTAGAACAGTGGACAATGTTGTCGGGAATGTCAATACTTCAGGCAACCTGGAAATAAAAGTCAAAACACATAATCTACATTGGCAACACTTATTCTAATTTACAAGGATATTCTGACCCATTATGAGATTCTGCTTCTTCTTAAAGAAAAGATATGTTAAAAATGAATGTCACTTTTCCAGAGGAAGAAAGACTACTTGGAAAATCATCAACAGAATCAGTAATATCCCATATCCAAGACTTCAGGAAGGAGCAAAACTCGCTAGACAACAATTCACATCAGCAGATATGGGATTTTTTTTCTGCAACTTGAGGAAGACTCCCAGCACCATCACATGCACTCCTCTTGCTGCTGTTTCATGGCTTGTGCAGACCAAGATCCGATGCTTCACCAGGCTAGGTTCAATGTCCTGATAGCAGACAAATTCAAAACCTTCCTGGACACCTTCCTGTGTAACCTCATCTAGGTGTTCCTGCTCTTACAGGGGGATTGGACTAGATGAGCTTTTGAGGTCCCTTCCAATCCCTAGCATTCTGTGATTCTGTGAAAGGGAAAAAATTATTCTGGCCAGATATGGCTATCATCAACTGGTGTTATCAGCTGGAGTCAACATGAAGGTTTTGGTTTTTATGATCACAGAACCTTTGAGGATCAAGAACTGTTGGGGACAGATGTGATAGCCCTGGCAACTTGGGGCAAGAGCACGTTTGTCAAGAGGCAGGCCAACCTGGTCAGAAGAACTTTAAACAAAGAAAACAGAGTTTGCAAACTGCAGTCAATTGAAGAGATGAATGGTAGAAAGGGGTGGAAAACAAAGGTTGCAGATGTAACAAGGGAGACCTAAGGAATGATGAAATACAGTGGAAGGGATGAACCTCAAGTGAATGTCCACAAACACATGCAGCCTGGGAAGAAAACAGGAGTGACTATAGCTCCAGCCATGCAATTGGGATGTTGTTTGAAAAACTGAGATGTTGTAGGACAGCTATCACAACTGTATTGAGTGATGGACAGTTGCCTGTTGTAAGAAAGTCATTAGAAAGACTACCCGTGCAGCAGGTGATGGCACAGGGCCAACATCAACCCAAGGGGCATCATCAAGACAGGGAGGAGACGAAGTGACCACCACTCAGTCCTTTTCTCCAGGTGAACTGAGAGATCTGTGAAAAGACTTCAGTCGTCGTGAAGGCGAGAATATTTTAACCTGGCTGCTCCGATGCTGGGACAATGGCGCAGAAACAATTGAATTGGAAGGTGGTGAAACCAAGTAGCTGGGATCTCTGTCAAAAGATTCCACCATTTATAGGGCAATTTCAAGAGAGTCTAATGCCACTGCTCTCTGGACCTGACTCCTGGCAGCTATGAAAGTAAGATTTCCCTACAACGAAGATTGTATATCCAAGTTAGGGAAATGGAATACTATGGAGAGAGGTATCCAGTTCCTGAGAGAATTAGCTGTGCGAGAGATCATCTATTTTGGACCAAACAGCCAGGAGGGGACAGACCCAGATAGAATCAATTGTACATGACCTCTGTGGCTCAGATTTGTACAAAGTGCACCACCTGCATATGCTAAGTCATTAGCAGGAATGGTCTGGTCAGCTGGAGGTGTACAAAATATTACTGAAGTGATTGAGAAGCTCCAGAACTTTGAGGACAGCCTTGCTGGTTCTCTATGGGCTTGTGTCTCTGCTGTGGAGAAACTGTGTGAAAAATCTGATGACCGGTTTGAAAAGCTGTTGCAAGAAATCAAAGAACTCAGAGAAGACTCATACCATTCATGACCTGCACAAACCTATGTTTCAGCTATTAGGAGAAGGCATTTCCAATCTCAAGAGAGAGGACAGAGGCAGCCCACAAAAAGAGGTTCACTGTGGTTCTTCCTACATGAGCAGGGAGAAAACATGAATAAGTGGCATGGAAGACCTACCTCAGAACTTCAGGAAGAGTAAGTGAGATAAAAGGAAAAACTCCTAGGAAGGTGGCTGCTCCAGTTTACAAAAGGAGCAGAAGAGATTCTGATGCTCTTGAAGGAACCTCTAATTCACACCCAGAGACTATGCAAAACAGGAATTAGAGGTGCCCTGCCTCCAACCAGGTGGAGGAAAGGGATAACAGAGTTTATTGGACTGTACAAATACGATGGCCTGGTACAACACAACCCCAGGAGTACAAAGCTTTAGTGGACACTGGTGCTCAGTGCGCAGTAATTCCTTCTAATTATAAAGGAACGCAATCCATCAATATTGTTGGAGTGACTGGGGGATCCCAGGAACTGACTGTTATAGAGGCTGAAATGAGCCTAACTGGAAAAAACTGGCAAAAGCATCCTATTGTCACTGGTCCAGATGCTCTGTGCATCCTTGGCATAGACTATTTTAAATACCCAAAAGGGTATAAGTGGGCATGTGGTATAGCAGTTGTGGACACTGAGAAAATTGAACAGCTGTCTGATTTGCCTGGTCTTTCAGGTGACCCTTCTGTTGTAGGACTGCTGATGGCTGATGATCAGCAGGTGCCAATTGCTACCACAAGAGTGCATCGCCGGCAATATCACACCAATCGAGACTCTTTGATTCCTATTCAGAAGTTGATCCGTCAATTGGAAAGCCAGGGTGTGATCAGTAAGACCCGCTCACCTTTTAACAGCCGAATCTGGCCAGTGCGAAAGTGTAGTGACGAGTGGAGACTAACTGTAGACTATCGTGGCCTGAATGAAGTTACACCACCACTGAGTGCTGCTGTGCCTGACATGCTAGAACTGCAATTTGAACTGGAGTCAAAGGCAGCTAAGTGCTATGCTACAATTGACATTGCTAATGCATTTTTCTCTATTCCTGTAGCAGCAGAGTGCAGGCCGCAGTTTGCTTTCACCTGGAGGGGCATCCAGTACACGTGGAATCACTTGCCCCAGGGGTGGAAACACAGTCCTACCATCTGCCATGGACTGATCCAGACCACGCTGGAGCAAGGAAAAGCTCCAGAACACTTGCAATATATTGATGACATCATTATATGGGGCAACACAGTGAAAGAAGTCTTTGAGAAAGGTGAGAGAATAATTCAGATTCTTTTGGATGCTGGTTTTGCCATAAAACGAAGCAAGGTCAAGGGACCTGCATGAGAGATCCAGTTTTTAGGAATAAAATGGGAAGATGGCCGTCATCAGATCCCAATGGATGTGATCAACAAAATTGCAGCAATGTCTCCACCTACTAATAAAAAGGAGACACAGACTTTCTTGGGTGTTGCAGGTTTTTGGAGAATGCGCATTCCTGACTACAGCCAGATTGTGAGCCCTCTCTATCGAGTGACTTGTAAAAAGAACCAATTTGAGTGGGGCCCTGAACAACGACAAGCCTTTGAACAAATTAAGTGTGAGATAACTCATGCAGTGGCCCTTGGACCAGTTCGGACTGGACTAGATGTTAAAAATGTGCTCTACACAGCAGCCAGAGATAATGGACTTACCTGGAGCCTCTGGCAGAAAGCACCAGGAGAAACCCGAGGTCGACCCTTAGGTTTTTGGAGTAGAGGATACAAAGGATCTGAGGTCAACTATACTCCAACTGAAAAGGAGATATTAGCAGCATATGAAGGAGTTCGAGCTGCTTCAGAAGTGATCGGTACTGAAGCACAGCTCCTCCTGGCACCTTGATTGCCGGTGCTGAGCTGGATGTTCAAAGGGACGGTTCCCTCTCTACATCATGCAGCCGAAGTTACATGGAGTAAATGGATTGCACTGATCACGCAACGAGCTCAAATTGGAAGTCCCAATCACCCAGGGATCTTAGAAGTTATTACAGACTGGCCAGAAAGCAAAGACTTTGGGATGTCTCCAGATGAGGAGGAAGTAAAACGTGCTGAAGAAGCACCACCATATAATACTCTTTCAGAGACTGATAAGCAGTATACACTACCCACAGATGGATCCTGTCGTCTTGTAGGAAAACATCGAAGGTGGAAAGCTGCTGTGTGGAGTCCCACACGACAAGTTACAGAAGCCACTGAAGGACAAGGAAATCTAGTCAATTTGCAGAAGTGAAAGCCATCCAGCTGGCTTTGGACATTGTTGAAGGAGAGAAGTGGCCAATACTTTATCTCTATACTGATGGTAGCAAATGCCTTGTGGGGGTGGCTACAGCAGTGAAAGAAAAGTAACTGGCAGCGCAGAGGTAAACCCATTTGGGCTGCCACACAAGGCAAGACATTGCTGCTCGGCTAGAGAGCTTGCCTGTGAAAGTTTGGCATGTAGATGCTCATGTGCCTAAAAGTCGAGCCACTGAGGAACATCTAAACAAACAACAAACAGATTAAACTGCTAAGATTAAAGTAGCTGAGGTGGACTTGGACTGGCAACATAAAGGTGAACTTTTCCTAGCTTGGTGGGCCCATGATGCTTCAGGGCATCAAGGTAGGGAAGCAGCATATAAATGGGCTCGCAATCGAGGAGTGGATTTAACTATGGACACTATTTCACAGGTTATTCATGAATGTGAAACTTGCGCCGAAATCAAACAAGCGAAACGGTTAAAGCCTGTATGGTATGGGGGTCGATGGTTAAAGTATAAGTATGGAGAAGCTTGGCAGATTGATTATATTACACTTCCACAAACACGTCAAGGTAAGCGTTATGTACTTACTATGGTGGAAGGAACCACTGGATGGTTGGAAACATATGCCGTACCTCATGCTACAGCCCGAAATACTATCTTGGGCCTTGAAAAGCAAGTCCTTTGATGACACGGTATGCCAGAAAGAATTGAATCAGACAATGGTACTCATTTCAAAAACAGTATTATAGACAATTAGGCCAAAGAAAATGGTATTGAGTGGGTATATCATATTCTATATCATGCACCAGCCTCTGGGAAAATTGAAAGGTACAATGGTTTGTCAAAAACTACACTAAAGGCACTTGGTGGTGGAACCTTTAGAAACTGGGATTCACATTTAGCAAAAGCCACTTGGTTGGTCAACACTAGGGGATCAACCAATCGAGCCGGGCCTGCCCAATCAGAAATTCTACGGACTGTAGAAGGAGATAAAGTTCCTGTAGTACACATGAAAAATATGTTAGGAAAGGCAGTCTGGGTTACTCCTGCCTCGGGCAAAGGCAATCCCATTCGTGGGATTGTTTTTGCCCAGGGACCTGGCAACACCTGGTGAGTGATGCTTAAGGATGGAGAAGTTCAGTGTGTGCCTCAAGTGGATTTGAATTTAGCTGAAAATATGCAATACTGAATTGCATGATGTGAACTGCCATACTAACAGTGTTTAATAAGTGTCTTTCAGATCAAGACAGTGATGATGAAACCAGAGCTAGCTTCTTTAAGTGGCGCCTGACAACTTCTTTGAAGTTGATGTCTTTAACCCACAAAACCGTGGTTATGAGATGCACTTGTACCATTTTTCCTGCCCTGGGAGACTGTTGTGACAAAATGAACTTAATGAACTTTTCAAAGGATGATCCACTGATTAAGATTAATTACTCCTGTGTATATATGTACATAAGTATATATATATACACATATATATATATAGTAGTAGTGATTAATTAGATTGTATTGATAGATTGTATTGATAAGGTTTAAGTATTCAGTGAATGGCGTATTATAAGGGGTGGAATGTCCTGGTTTTGTTAAAAAACAAGTTTCTCTTTTAGTGAATTTTGCCTGTCAGCTAAAGCCTTCATATTAGCTGCATTTTCCTGGAGAACCAGATACATGTTTTGGTAAACCTAGCAATAGAATGCAAACTTATTGATAAGCACAGATGGACACCTCACGAGAGGGGCAACCAAGAAACTGATCAACTGTGTATAACATTCCATTCACGTGAATACTTCATATAAAAGTGGAAGATCACGAGGATCTCGGCCCTTTTCCTTTTTCCTTTTCCCTTCTGCTTATGGCTGATGTTAGGAGAGGACCTTGCTGGTCATCCCTGCGAACTGAGGCCTAGTGAGAGACTGAATCCAGCTCTGGTTGGCTACAGAGTCTAATCCAGGACTTTGGGTGCTGGCTCTGCAGTTGCTGAGACTTTCAAGATTGGTTTTGTATATTTTGTATTATTTTCTCTATTCTTATTAGTAGCATTAGTAAAACATCTTTAATTTTTCTAACTCTCTTCTCTCTGTCCTTCTTTCCCTCCCAATCGCCTGTCCTGAGTGGGAAGGGGGGAGAGGGAGGGGCAGAAGGGGGAAGTGGAGAGGAGAGGAGGTTAACAATACATCTGCCAGGGTTTGATTGTCACCCCACAATCTCAACCCTCGACAGGGTGACACCATCATGGGATTGCATGAGCATGAGGAAGTAGGTAAGGCTTCTTCAAACCATAGGAGGAAGTCTCTGTGTCACAAATCCCAGTTCTCGTGAGGGACTGTAACCTCCCTGACACCTGCTGACAGGGTAGTGCAATGAACTTCAAGCAGTAAAGATTTCTGGAAGGTGTTGGGGTCATGTCATGATGTACAGCTGGATCTACTGTTCGCTAACAAGGGTGGTGAATGCAAAAATCCATAGTTGGCTTGTCTATAGTGAATATGATACAGCAGAATGGTTATGAAACAGTATCTAAACTAATTTATTCTTTCAGAAAACCATAATAGTGCCAGAACAAACAGCAAAAGTTATGTGTTAGTTTGTTAAGGCAGCTCACATTTTTAATCTGAAAAATGCCAAGTGATTACATAATTAAAATTATGAGCTCAGGTCATGGTTTTCAAGATCTCCTAGGAGTCACATAGGATTTAGAAGAGCGAAATAAAAAAAAAAAAAAATTAAAAAAAAATTAAAAAAAAAAAAAAAAGAAAAAAAAAAGAGGTCCAGCTTAGAAGAGAGATGTAACAGTCAAATGAAAAGTCATCTGTAAGGCTATGAAATGGCAGGCCTCCTTTCTTGCTCTGCATGTGTACATGGTGTGTGTTGGATTTCTGATAATTGTTATTTTAAGAGCACGGATTACTCCCTTGAGATCACATGAGAATCACATGATAGGGATTTTCATTTTCTTTTACTGCATTTAATACTATGTCTAAATGAAACAAATTATGCTGACTGCTATGTATGAGATGTAAATAATTCATCTTCTCTTGTGCAACAGAAATAGGACAGTAGATGCGTATTTTGTATCAAAGACACTGTGGAAGTGCATGCAGATGATTTTAAGGGATAAACCAGTACTAGTAGTGAAAAGTACCTCAGTACTATGTTAATGTTAATTCATGATCAGTAGACAAATTATTGTATAACTGCATCAAAACAAATATGCAAGCTATTTAATGATTCCTCACTTGACCTGGCAGGGTGCTTGCGTGTAGAGAAAGTACTGCCTGCTGTAACTACATAAGGTGAACCACATAGTTACATTAGTTTTGAAATATATATCATTAAAATAACAATTCATAAGACATATAAATAATAAAAAACTTGAAAATGCAATTATTTGTGCTTATATATGAATACATTCTATAGCTCTATGAAACATTGCATTGAAGTCTCAAAAAGTTAAGAATCTTAAGAACCACAGAATCATAGAACAGTTTGGGTTGGAAAGACCTGCAAAGATCATCTAGCCAAACCCTTCTGCCACAGGCAGCGTCATATTTCACTAGATCAGGTTACTCTAAGCCCCGTCCAATCTGATTTTGAACACTTCTAATTATGGGACATCCAATTCCTGGAGCAACCTGTTCCAGCATTTCAACACTCTCATCATAAAAATTGTCTTCCTTATGTCAAATTTAAATCTACTTTCTATCAGTTTAAAATCATTGCCTCTTGTACTGTCACTACAGACCTTGGTAAAAATTCTCTCTCACTCTTTCCTATAAGCTCCCTTTTATACAGTGAAAGGCTGCAATAAGGTCTCCCTAGAGCCTTATCTTCTCAAGGCTGAACTCGCTCAGCCTTTCTTCACAAGAGAAGTGTTTCAGCTCTCTGATCATTTCTGTGGCCCTCATCTGGACCCTACCTCACGGGTCTATGTCTTTCTTACATTGGGGATGTCAGAACTGGATGCAGTACTCCAGGTGGGTTCTCACCAGTGCAGAGTAGAGATAAAGAATTGCCTTCTTTGACATGCTGACCATGCCACTTCCAATGCAACCTGGGATATTATTTGCTCTCTGGGCTGCAAGCACACACTTCTTGCTCATGTCCAGTTTGTCATCTACCATTTTCCAACGTCCTTCTTTTCAGGACTGATCTAAATCAATTCATCCCCCAGTCTATATTGATACTGGAGATTGCCCTGATCCTGGTGAAAGGCCTTGCACTTGGCCTTGTTGAACTTCATGAGGCCCTTATGGGCCCATTTCTCAAGTTTGTCAAGGTCCTACTGGATGGCATTCCTTCCCTCAAGTATATCAAGTGCACAACTCAGCATGGTGTCATCCACCGACTTGTTGAGGGTACACTCAATCCCACTATTAATGTCCTTAATGAACATATTAAATAGTATTAGTCCCCGTATGGGGGACTTCTCCGTGTCCGTTGAGGGACATCACTTATCACTGGTTTCCATTTGGAGTTTGACCTGTTGACTGTACTCTTTGGATGTGGCCATCCAGCCAATTCCTTATCCTTGTAACAGTCCATCCATCAAATCCATATCTCTTCAATTTAGAGATAAGAATTTTGGGGAGCATATCAAAGGTCTTACAGAAATCCAGGTAAATTGCATTAGTATCTCCCCTTTTCCACTGATGGAGTAATTTCTTTGCAGGCAGACACAAGATTAGTCAGCCAGGATTTGCCTTTTTTTGAAGATATGTTGGCCGTCTCTGATCACATCCCCATCTTCCACATGTGCCAAAATAACTTCTAGGAGGATTTGTTCCATGGTCTCATTGGGCACAAAGGTGAGAATGACTGGTCAGTAGTTCCCAAGGTCCTCCTTTTCACATGTTTTAAAAATGGATACAGTGTTTCCCTTTTCTCCAGTCACTGGTGCTTTAGCCTGACTGCCATTACTTTTCAAATACATTGCAGAGCGGCTTGGCAACCACATCTGTCAAGTCCTTCAATACCCTGGGCTGCATCTGGTCAGGTCCAATGGACTTGTATATATTCAAGTTCCTCAGGTGGTCTTGAACCTGATCTTCTCTTACAATGGATGAGACTTCATTCTTTCTGTCTCTGTCTTGAGGTTCAGGGCCTTGGAGATGTGGAAAGAGTGAAGACCAGTGAAAACTGAGGCAAAGAAATTGTTGAGTACCTCAGCATTCTCCATGTTGTTGTCACTAGTTTCCCTGTGAACAGGAAGTTTATTTTCATTTGTAAAGACTAAATATTTATGTTCACACCTGAAGAGAAATTCAGGATAGAATTTGAACTGTTGGACACAATGCTATTCTCTGTAGTACATTTGTTTTCTCTGAGTTGATGCAGCTTTAGATACAGTGGGGGTTTGAGTAGGAGATTGCTGTAACATGAGTACCAAGCAGGATATGTTCATTGATAACACAGTTAAAGTCATCTTAGCAGAATCCTGCCCCTACAATGAATTCAAGCAAGTGAGCTCACAGATAGAAAAACATTGTTTCAATTTTGTAGGTGTCTTTACTGGGAAATAAAAAAATAAAAAAATAAAAAAAATTAATTGTTAAAAGCCTTTTTTTCCCATCTGATGTCAAAAACGTATTTCATTTATATCTGTTCAAAAAATATTGAAAGACTTTGGTTCTGAACCTTCAGATTCACAGCCACATACATATTCTTTGTTGATACAAGAAATGTACGGAGTTACTTGTCATGCAAGAATTGTTGATTCTAATAAATGTCTCAGTCTTCGTCTCTTCTGACGTATTTTTGTTTCAGGCCATTATCAAAATGACTTTTGTCTTTCAGTTTCACAGCAAGTTCCATTAGAAATTAAATGTACTTTTTATTTTGGTATTCTTATCAAGAAAACCATTTGCTTACTTCTGTGAGAGATATCTCCTTGAGTAGCATGAGCACAGTTCATCGTTCTGTTCCCCATTGAATTCATGATCTTGAAGTATTCTCGAGCACAATGACAAATCCCACATGGTAAAAATAGAAGATAATCTATTGATAAAAATCCATTGCAAGCACTCAGTTTTCCTGATGAAGAGTAATCTAATTACACCTGCACTGAAAATTAAACTTATTATTGTTGCTGTTCTTGTTGTTATTATAATATTCCAGGTCTTTTCTGGTAGTATTATTACACTGGAAAGAACAATGGAATTATTCTTGTCTTCATTTTTCTTACTTCTTTGAGTGATGAGTATGTTTTCAAGCTGATCATACCATCTATACATGTTGCATCTTCCAAAACTAAACTGTGAGCCATTGTAAAAATATTCCCAAGCAGACCTTTTTCACACAGTAGCAGAATCTAACTGGTTTTACTTAGTGTTTGGTTTCATTCATTGCTTTGATTCATGTCTAAAATATAAATAGCTCTTTTGTCTGTGATATATTGTATTGTAACACATTGTATTACACTTTACAGGTTTATTTAAATACAGCTTTGGAATTAAAAGCACAAAGCCAAGCTGCTAATTTAAAAAAAATTGAAGTCTGAATGCTCAGTATCTCTAAAAGTCAGACATTTAGTGTTGTTCAGGGAAAAGAGTAGTATAATTAGGGATTGAAATTAGAGTAGAAATAAGATAACAAGCAACCTACAATCATAGTTTAATAAGGCTCAGTTCTATCACTTGGAAAACAGTGCTCATTTTCCACCCATGAGATGACCTCAATGCTGATCATTACTACAGAGAACTCTTTTATGGAAAAGAAGTCAGATTTTATCATAGGACACAAAACAAGGATCTTTGTTTCTAATGCCCTTCCATAAAATAAAAAAAAATTGTACTGCTTAATTTAATCTTTGTTGAAAAATTCTGCTTCACATGTTTCCTTGTTGTTGTGTAATAAAACTTTTCCATGAGATAAACTCATGACTGGTGTCAATGCCTGCTCATATCTGTCTTAATACCTGTAAGAATTCCAATCTCCTACTCCAGCCATCACATGACCCAAAAAAACTCTAAATGTTTAATATCTGAACACATATAATTTCTTCCAGTGTTCAGGAGTTTAAGACATCTGCACAAAATGAGAGAATAAAAAAAAAAAAAAGAAAAAGAAAAGAAAAAGTAGTGGGGCAATAGAAGTTTTAATTTTAAAACTCTGAAATATTTCATTATGAAAATGAAACAGAGTTTAAAACCATTGTGCAAAGCTCCAGTAACATTTCTCCAAATCAAATATGTTCTAAAAGCTTTAAATCAAAGTTATATGTTTTTACCAGAAATTTTAGCTTGCATTGGATTCTGCTGCTGTTTAGCACTAGTTTGAATTAAGTTATATAGAATCTATATATGTTAGAGTTTAAACCATATTTTTTCTTTTCTTACTTTAGATCATGGAAAAATAATACTTTGTTTCAAACTTTATTCTGCTCCTATTAAGTAGAAATAATCACATAACTTTTTTTACCCTCTTTCTTCCTATCCTCTGTAGTTTAATAGATTATAGATTCCAGTGCTTTCTCTAAAGAATTTCCCTCTTTTTCAAGTGTCATCTCTAGGAGATGGGAGTGCCTAGGAGAAGACATCACATGCACAGTGGATGGGAAAACTGAATGCAGGGAATCCTGTGCTGTTGAGAGCTGCTAAACTGACACCCTTGTAATATCCAACATGGCCAAGTTTTTGCTTACACTTGGATTTGAAATTAGACATGGTTTCATTGTCTGCTTTCTCAGTTTCCTGAGCACTTACATCAAAAACTGTTCATGAAAGAGGGTCTGCATACATTAATTCATTATTCAGATTTGTTTTCCAGTGACACGGATCTCAAGCAACATGCTTGCTCAGGAACACTAAACAGAACATTATATGAGGGACTGAATAAAAACAGATGTTTTTCTCTTCTTGCTCATGCTAGGACCTGCAGAGGACCAGTTTAGGTTCACCTCAGGAGTCTCAGGTTGCGTCACCATTAACCTTTCAATGCTGACTTTATCATGATGGTTTAATCAAGCATCTGTTACTCCACTTCATGTTTATTTCAAATGTTCTTATAAGAGTTTTCTACTCTAACAGTACCTTTTTTCCTGTGCACATATTGTTCACACCAATCACTGTCCCTGTTTGTAAACAATATATGTATTCAGCCTACTGTTTGAGTTTATCTTCTATTTATTCTTTTTAATCTTCCACTATTACAATGTGGTTTAGGTGAAAATCAGATAATGGTACATATTTCATTTCTTTAAGATGCATAGTCATAATTCCTGACAATTATTGTGACTTAAGTGGATTTTGCACAATGGTAATCAATTACTTTGGCAAAGGAAATCCTTGCTGGAACTATTTGCTAAGATGTGATTAGTTTGATCAGGAATATGTGAATCTAATGTTACCTCATCTTGTATAAAACAGAAATAACTTTCTTAGAATTTCACAGGTGTGTAAGATGTGAATTTGTCATATCATCGCTGCCCCAAGGAACTTAAGCATGCTAAAGAGAAAAGTCTGAGAAATACTTCAATAATATAAGTCCAATGAATCATACTGCTTTTTTTCCCATGCATTACTGTTATATTATAAGCATATGGTAAAAATGTTCCTTGCATCAAAAGCGTGGAAAAAGACCAAAGTAGTCACCCTTTTTTCTTTTAATTCAAACATTCCTATTTTTAAAAATTTTTCATATGACTTTGGATAAAACTGAGAAGTGTTTAAAGGAATTTCTTCATTACAATAAGTATATATATTTTCTTAAGTTTCTTGTTTTATGTTTCTAATTCAATACAGGGATTTTTATAGAAAACTTGGTCTCCTCCCCAACAAGAAAGTCTCTTGCAGTTGGACCATTCTCAGATGAAGATTTGATCCATCCTTCTAGAGGGACCCACACAGGAGAAAGTAGTATCTACTGTAATAACTGAAGAACTATAAAACCAAAGACAGCCTACAAGTCTGACACCTGCCTGATTTTTGAAAACTCTTGTATCACTTTCTTCAAGTGTAAGTGGCAGACATCCTTCAGCATTCAAAACAAAGAGCCTTTCTTGGTCTTACAACTCATAGTTCAGGCCCATCACAAATTATTACCGGTCTTTGCTATCTAGTAAGACTTGAGAGATCTTAGAAAATCCTCTAAAATTACTAACCTAGTTTGGAATTCATTAGTTGAAATACCGGTGTACTGGCTGACACCAATTGTATGAGGTTCGACAAGGCCAAGTGCTCGGGCCTGCACTTGGATCACAACAACCCCAGGCAGTGCTACAGGCTCCGGGAAGAGTGTCTGGAAAGCTGCCTGGTGGAAAAGGACCTGCTGGGTGTTCAATTGACAGCCAGCTGAACATGACCCAGCAGTGTGCCCTGGTGGCCAAGAAGGCCAACAGCATCCTGGCTTGTATCAGGAATAGTGTGGTCAGCAGGACTAGAGAAGTGATTGTGCCACTGTACTCTGTGCTGTTGAGGTCCCACCTCGAATCCTGTGTTTAGTTTTGGGCCCTTCATCATAAGAAAAACATTGAGGTTATAGAGAGAGTGCAGAGGAGGGCAACAAGGCTGGTGAGGGGCCTGGAGCACAAGCCTGATGAGGAGCAGTTGAGGTAGCTGGGGCGGTTTAGCCTGGAGAAAAGGAGATTGAGGGGAGACCTTATCACTCCCTACAGCTACCTCAAAGGAGGCTGTAGCATGGAGGGTGTTGGTCTCTTCTCCCAGGTAGCAAGCGATAGGACAAGAGGAAATGGTCTCAGGTTGTGCCAGGTTTAGATTGGGTGTTAGGAAAAATTTCATGAAAAGTGTTGTCTGGCATTTTAACAGGCTGTCCAGGAAAGGTGGAGTCACCATTCTTGGAGGTGTTTAAAAGGTGTACAGGTGGGGTCTCAGGGACATAGTTTAGTGCTAGAGATAGGTTATGGTCGGACTCAATGATCTTGAGGGTCTCTTCCAACTGAAATGATTCTCTGATTCTATGATTCTGTCTTTAGACTGTTTCCTATATTTAAAACTGCAGGCTCTTAAATTATTAGAGCCATTGCCTTCTATTTATTTGGTGTTTTCAAGTATGTATTTTAAGTTGTGAGTATTATCAGTCATTATCATAGTAATAAGTGATTTTGTAGAGAAAAAAAGTAGATTGTCATCTATTGCTGTTATGCATCACTGTATTCTTCAAATAATACTTTTTTACCACCTTGTAAAGCATATTTCATAGTATGTCAGAATGACTGAGCTCAGAAAGAACCTCTGCAGTCTTCTGCTCAAGTAGGGTCACCTGAAGCTGATTCCCCAGTACCATGTCCAGGCAGCTTTTGGATATCTCCAAAGATGAAGTCCCCAATGTCTCTGGGCAACCTGGTCTAGTGCTCAGTGACCCTCACTGTAACAGGGTTATGTTCAGAGGATACCTCCTATGTTTCAGGTTGTGCCCATTGCCTGTTCTCCTGTCACTTGAACACCACTGAGAACAGCCTGGCTCTGTCTTCTTTACATCCTTTCTTCCTTTCCAAATATATGTATGTACATTGATAGGATACCCCCGATCCTTTTCGTCTCCAGGCTGAACCATGCCAACTCTCTCAGCCTTTACTCATAGGAGAAATGTTCCTGTCCCTTTCACACCTTTACGGACCTTCATTGGACTCCCTCCAGTATGTCCTTGTCCACATTGTACTGAGGAACCCAGAACTGGGCACAGGACTCCTGGTGTGGTGTCAGCAGTGGTGAATAAAGGGGAAGGATCACTTCCCACAATCTGCTGGCCATACTTTCTCTGATGCATCCTAGGATCCCATTAGCCTCTCTTTTGGCAAGGGAAAATCGCTGGCTTATATTCAGCTATGTCCACTAGGACACCTAGATCCTTTTCTGCCGAGTTACTTTCCAGGTGGTTTATCATATTTACTAGTAAACCTAATTTCCAATTAGATCCCAAGCTATCACGTTGTGATTATGATGTAAAACTTACATATACCACCATGCTGCCTGTTTATAAAGAGACCAAATATTTTATTTTCTGCAAAAATGATAAGAATACATGCAGGTTTGCAGCCTTCCTAAACTTATTGTAACTGTATCATGGCTTTACTAAAATTAAGATACTAATTGATCTTCATGACTAATTGCTTTTATTGCAGAGAAACTTACTATATCTAACGTTAAAGACATCATTTAACAGAAAGAAAAACACTTAAAATGTCTTAAAGATTCACTTTTTATGGTCATTGTAGGGTATAACTGAAATTCAAAATTTTTACACATACAGAAGTATGACAAATGTGCTGTGTAAATACATGTCAGTAGGATTTGTCAAATAAAACTTAGTTAGGAGCTCGAGGTTCAATTAATGTCAGCTAACTTTAGTCTTCTACACCCAAATTAGCCGTGTGTGGCTCTCAGTGCAGAAAATGGTGGGAAATAGGTGTTACTAGAATACAATTCATCTGATTTGTTTTATACATTTATTTTAGAATGAAATACATTGCATTTTGAAAGTACCTGTTTCTTTCTCCTAAGAAAGGTGACTAGTTCAGGTATTAACATCCACAGCTACACATTTTAAATCCTAGCCATGGTGCCTGATCTATATTGGCCATCATGCTGAGGCTTATCAGGTATTTCTGTTCTCTTATGTATAGTGTCTTTCAGCTCAAGCTTTAAAAGCAAGAACAGTCTGGAGAAATAGATCATCTTAGCAAAACACACAAAATCAAAACACTTGGATTCTTTCAAATGGAAAATTGCCTTCCTTTCTGACCTAGTCAGTGACTCCAAAATTCAAGCATGCTAGTAGTTCTCAATTGTCAGAGCTTTCTTGCAGATCACTGATACACAGCTACAATTGCCTTTCAGTGTCAGCTAAATGCTGAAATACAGCTACAAGTGTTCATTGCAATTTGAAGGGATCAGGGCAACAAGGTGAAGGTGCTCTGGATGAAATCTATACCACCTCAGTAATCCTGTTTCCAGGACATCTCATGAAGAGGTCTTCATGAAGCAAAAGAGAAAGCCATCCATACATCTTACTTCTTTCCTTTTTGTTTTTCCCAGACTTCCTAGGTACTCAATGGCATGTTTTCAAACAGATGCGTAGCAGGTCCTATTCTCTGTCACACTGGTTAAATTGTTTCTGACAGCATCTCTATATTCCTGTTCTTTCAATAAACTTTTTTTTTTTTTCCTGAAAGAAGGTACAAAATATGGTTATCAGTCTTGTTTTTCTCTCTCTAGTAACAGTAAAAAATACATATTTGTTACACTTATTTATTTTCACTTTTTCTGACCATGTTTACTTATGAAGGCAGATGTAAAAATAGTGCGATTGGTGAAATATTGTGTAAAGGCCTTACACAAGTCCATCCAATCATTCAGTTGTCGTATTTATTGAGCTAACAATCTAAGTTCGTTGCATTATTCCTGCATGTGAGAAGTCTATCATATGGACTGTTACTGCCAAAACAACATCGCTGCATTCAGAGCACTCTGCAGCCACAAAAGTTCAAGATAACTCACTCCTTTGGAAATGCCATGGTGAGCACATCTACAAAGCATGTCACTTTTTATTTCTAAAATGTTGTACCTTTGTTTTTTTTCTGGATGATGTATCTTGCCATGACAAGTATCATTTGCAAATATATGTACAAAATTAAGAGTGCTCTATTTAGGTTTACAAAAGAAAACAACAACAAAAAAGATTCATTTACAATCAAGGCATCAAGTTTTATTTACATCTTTTCCAAGTTTGTCTTTCCTAATGAAATAGTCATTCTTGGATATGTGAGGTACACATGCTATGTTTGTCTTTATAGGAGTGATGAAACATGTTTAAATATTATACATTGTCCATGTATGGTTTTATATTGGAGCACAATAACAGTTTGTTCCACAGGAGAAAAAAATCTAGTTTTCCTCAGACTCAACAAACAGTTTTTCCTTTCTTTAATATATCTGCTGCAAATGGTTAGTAATAGACTTGCGTCTTACTTAAACTCTAATTCTGCTTTTACCTTTCTGAACTGTTTTTCAAATACTGCAATCACATCACTAAAGCTGACATATGTTATCAAACATTCATAATGACATAATGTTATTCCCAGTGGTACACTCCTTTATAAATATTGTGTTTCTCTGTCTGTAGAGCATAAGGAAACATATTTATCTAAATGAACTCAGAAGTTACTACTACTTATTCTGGGGACAACAGTGAATAATACTTAATGCAAACTGAGAATCAAATCCTCCAGTATTGCATGTGGACACCTTCTCTGTTATTTGCAACCCTGTTTTACATTTAACCATTCTGCAGGGTGATGGTTATGGAGATTTTTGTCTTTGATATGAACATATGAAGTTTTCAGCTTGGAGTAATATTCAAATGCAACATGGTCTTTGCTAATTTCATATTGACATTGCATTGATTTCTCTGCCCTATTAAAAAAAAAAAATCAACAAACAAACAAATAAATCTAACCAACCAACCAACCAAACAAACATACAATTTTCTTGTCCTGGAAGAACCTTCTCTATTCCCTCCCTACTGACCATGTTTTCTCCATCATTGAAAATGATCATGTCACCTATTTTTATCTACACACAAGGTCAGACATAATTTTCCTCTTTTTGAATGCATTCTGCTTTTTCATAGCCTGTCATTCAGACTCAACAGGTTCACCTATACTCACACGTAATATTTTCTTCAAATTTTCCTAGCCACAATGTCCAGTAAAACACTAGTAATAGCTAGTCTGCTATTCTGTAGAGGCTATGCCTTTTTAGCATGACAAGTAATGTTTATCCTGTGTAAGTGTTTTTTTCTCCTCTGCACATCTACAGTTTCTAATCTTGAGTCAGGTTTGACTTTGTTCTCTGTTTTTTACAGTATTTGACATCACTGATTCCTAGACCAGGCTTCTAAATACAATAATAATAAAAATTAATTGGTCAATTTAACAACAAACCCAGTGCCACCCACACCCTGCCTTAAAAATGCATTATGAAATATTGTTGATGCACTTGCAGTCTTACAGAAGGAAATAGCATAGGTTACAGAGTGAACCAAGAGAAGGAATTTCATCTGGAAAATGAGAGATATGGTACCTCCAAAATGCTGTAATGTATTCAAAAAACCCTAGAATGTGTAAAGAAACTGTGACATCAGAAAGACACTTTATTTTTCTCTTTTACTGGTAGAAATATCTTCTTTGTTTACTAAATTCAATTTTTGGTAAGACTGTCTTATATTTCTTGCATTTGACAATCTTTTGTTTAGAGATTAGGTCATTGTCTTCCCTGTATTCAAGTCTATACCTAGATGAATAGGAAATGTTCCTTATATACACTGAAAAGTTGTGCAAAATATATGTAAGTAGCTCAGCTCATTGAAACAGGATGTTCCTGATGTGAAGAACTTTGCAAGAATCAACAAGAAATAGGTATTGCTATTAAAAACAAGACTGAAAATTCTGCAAGGGATCATTTCTGTCTGAGATTCCAGCAGGCTGGAGGTATGCTGATGGTGAAATAGCATCCAAAAGGAAAAATGATGATAAGGCTGATTAACTTCACATCAATCCCAGGAAAAACAAAAACAAAACCACAACTTAATAAAATATCTTGTTGAAAGAAGGCAGAATAGAATTATTGGAAGTTCATATCAATACAATAATCTTAAGGAGAGCATATTATTTTCTTCTAACAAGCATATCAACAAGTTCATTTTAAAAATTCAGATAGATGCAAACAACAAACTATGGTCATATGTGCTCTCATTAATGTCTGACATGAAATCAATGACAGAAAGTTTATTACCTAAAAAGATCAACTTACTCTGAAAAACTGAAAATGCATTTACAGTAATCCCCCTTCTTAGGAATATTTTGTCCATCAAATGGTTCAGCATTGTCTAAAACTATATATGGCTGCCCTCACTAGACACATATTTGCCCCATATGCTTGTCTGATCCTCTTGAGTTCTTTGCTTGGTCATTTTCTTCAGAAGTTATCACAGAGCTGTCTAGTCAGAAGAAAATATTATGAAGTTTTAAATAATATCTGTGACATACCAGTAAATCTTTCTTCATATTGGAGCCATTAGTGCTCACAGCATTTAGAAGCAGTCTGTGATCCTTGCTTGAAATGCACATACACAGCTTTGGCCATTAGTAGTGGAATCAGATTTCATAGTCAATATTTTCTGCAAAGTGAGACCCCCTAGGGTTTAGCATTTATTATGTCCTGTCTCATTTTTAAATCTTCGTTCAGTTAAGGTTTCTGAGCAACTGGACACAGTTTCACCATCAAAAATATTTCATCATGTTGTCTTTTGTTAACTGAACATGTGTCAGCATTTCTTTATGATTTGTTCAAGGAGATTTTCTTTTGAAATACAAACACAATAGAACCCTAAAACAACCTAGACAATACTGAGAAATGGAGTAAGTATGTAGAGAACTTAAATCTGTATTCCTCGTGTTTTTAATTTTAATGTATAGAGTTTCTACTGTGCTGCAGTGGTCAATACACTTATAAAAGAAACAAGTGTTTTTCACGCTAATATTATAATTCATAATACACAGTAGGAGATAATACATGTATCCTCTACAGATTAGCAGGTACATCAAGGATTTAGATGTGATCTGTGACCTCGATGCTATCAAGGATTAGTGAGATTTTTCAGGACTGCTCAGTAATGAAATTCCCAAGGGCTTAGTTACAGTTATGGGACTTAGTACTCCTTAAGATCAATTCTTAACCTATATCAACTTCAGTCACAACTAGAATGAAACACTGCCCCACTTTCAGAACAAATGACTCAGTAGCAGCACCATAAAACAGTCTGCATCTTGAAATGAAGGATACTATCCTATTTGACTGAAAAATACTGAGACACATTAAATGGGTATAATACAGTTGTTCAGACTAATGTTGATCAAGGATTCTGCCATATTTTTCCAAAAAAAACTGTCACAAGAACTTTGGTATTCATAAACAACAAACATGAACTTCAGTTTCAAAATAAATCTGCAGTTATTTCTTCTAATAAGTAGAGAGTGACAGTGGCAAAGGTTGGTCTTAACAGATAGATTGTCACTGTTTTATCATTAACATTCCCAGCAGTGTCCCCTGCTTTTTCTCATACATTTTGACTGACTTGTGAGACCTGATCTAAGGTAGCTGTAAAAATGTAAAAAAAAATGCTTTGTATGGCAATATATGAATTTTTAAAATAATAACAGGCACCTCTTTTTCCTCTAGTCAGAAAGCATTTCATATATGTCTTTTAGTCTTGGTTTCCAGTGCACCAGCATCCACTTCTAACTCAGCAACTGAAAACACTTCCAAAGCTGCTGGTATGACAAAAAAAAATCACAAAGTTTACTTCACACCAGAAGATCTTCACCCATTTAACCCATAAAAGTTAAGCAGTTTTCATCAAAGCTGTTAAGCTAACTCATAAAGCTTGGCAGAGAGGATTTAACACTCTCTTTCTTAGAGCAAGCCATTTGTGGTTGCATATTATTAACTTCTGTGAGTTGTGATGGACCTGGTCTATAGTCCAGCAAAGTCAAAGGAAAGACTGCTGTTCATTTCAGTGAGCTCTGGAAAAAGTATTGACCCTGATGACAGCAGCTATTCATTACTTGTGTCTTCTCTAAAAATAGCTACGTGGCTTTCCTTGCACCAAGATTCTCTTTTCCACCTACTTTGTAAATATATCAATAATCGCTCTTTAAAGGTAATTTACAAAGCAATAATATAATAACTTGGTACAGTAATTCTCCACAAAGTATTTTTACCTGTGCAACTTTAGATACTATCATTATTACCTGGGGCACTATTTGCTTCAGACCAGAGACTAGGCAGCCGTGTGGCAGTTGCATATACCCCCTGAGATCCAGTGCCTTCACTGGATCAATTAATGGCTCTTCAGCACCTCTTGTGCCCCATTGTGCCTGTCACCACCTACACACCTAGGATGGTGCTGACAGTCACGACCTCCCCACTTGAGGGCAGGGTGACTTCACCTCCACCCGGCTGAGGGGTAAGGGGGTGGGAACGGAGGAGGAGTGGGACCCTTAGTCATTTCACAGGGTCCTTAACAAAGGAGGTGCCCAGAGAAGCTGAGAAGATTCTGGATCATATTCACAGTATCACAGTATGTTTGGGATTGGAAGGGACCTCGAAAGATCATCTAGTCCAATCCCCCTGCTGGAGAAGGAATGCCTAGGTGAGGTCGCACAGGAATGTGTCCAGGCGGGCTTTGAATGTCTCCAGAGTAGGAGACTCCACAACCCTCCTGGGCAGCCTGTTCCAGTGCTCTGTCACCCTCACTGTGAAGAAGTTTTTTCTCAAATTTAAGCGGAACCTCTTGTGTTCCAGCTTAATCCCATTACTCCTTGTCCTATCATTGTTTGCCACTGAGAAGAGCCTGGCTCCATTCTCATGGCACTCACCCTTTATATATTTATAAACATTAATAAGGTCACCCCTCAGTCTCCTCTTCTCCAAACTAAAGAGACCCAGCTCCCTCAGCCTTTCTTCATAAGGGAGGTGTTCCACTCCCTTAATCATCTTTGTTGCCCTACGCTGGACCCTCTCCAGCAGTTCCCTGTCCTTCTTGAACTGAGGGGCCCAGAACTGAACACAATATTCCAGATGGGGTCTCACCAGGGCGGAGTAGAAGGGAAGGAGGACCTCTCTCGATCTACTGACCACCCCCCTTGTAATACACCCAAGGATGCCATTGGCCTTCCTGGCCACAAGGGCACAGTGCTGGCTCATGGTCATCCTGTTGTCCACCAGGACCCCCAGGTCCCTTTCCCCTACACTGCTCTCTAATAGGTCATTCCCCAACTCATACTGGAACCTGGGCTTTTTTGTGCCCAGATACAAGACTCTACACTTTCCCTTGTTAAATTTCATCAGGTTATTCCCTGCCCAACTCTCCAGCCTGTCCAGGTCCCACTGGATGGCAGCACAGCCTTCTGGCGTGTCAGCCACTCCTTCCAGCTTAGTGTCATCAGCAAACTTGCTGATAGTACACTCAATTCCCTCGTCCAAATTGTTAATGAATATATTGAATAATATTGGCCCCAGTACTGACCCCCGAGACACTCCACTAGATACTGGCCTCCAACTGGACTCCGCACCATTGACCACCACTCTCTGGCTTCTCTCTTTAAGCCAGTTTGCAACCCACCTTACTACTCTATTGTCTAGACCACACCTCCACAACTTAGCTGTAAGGATGCTGTGAGGGACTGTGTCAAAGGCTTTACTGAAGTCAAGGTAGACCACATCCACCGCTCTGCCATCATCCATCCGCCTTGTTACATTCTCATAAAAGGCTATGAGGTTGATCAAGCATGACTTACCTTTAGTAAAGTCATGCTGACTGCCCCTAATGACCCACTTATCCCTGATATGCCTTGAGATGATACCAAGGATAAGCTGTTCCATTACTTTCCCAGGGACAGAGGTGAGGCTGACCAGTCTATAATTACCTGGGTCCTCCCTCCTGCCCTTGTATTGATCACAGCCAGATCTGATCAGGCTATAAAATGGGGTCCCCACCAAAGATACTCTTTGAGTGGTCTTCTTGGCATGCCATCTAAGGAAAATTCCTGAAACTGAGTGCACCTCACCTCCTCCTGTGGCGAGTGGTTATTTTTCTCTGCTGGATGTATATCCTTGAGTGAGTCCTTGCCTAACACAGGCAAGTGGGAACCGTTACTTAATGCAGGCAAGAGATTATTCCTTTCCTTCTGGATACCCTTAAGTGAAAGGCCCCTAGTTTTGTTTCTTGTGAGTGTATGCATGCACGTTGTGGATCCTCATTATTCTTAAGTTGCCGCACCCCAATAATCTCCTCAACTGATATCCAAATCTGTATTTTATGTTGTCAGAGTGCAAAATAATTGTATAAACCCTGTTTCTAATTGGTGTATTTATTACAATTTTCCAGCTAGAAAAACATCTGTTTTGGAACTTATTGTCCGCCTAAAATGACTTTTGAGATGCCTCCATGACAGATCATCAATGGAATAACACAAATTTAAGAAAAAATTCATCTTATGCCAGTGTTTTTTACATGTCCAAGGGCTGGAATAAAATGCTACCTGACAGTAAGTATAATCCAGCAGGTCTTTCACTTCATAATGTTGGAAGATTGTTTTTGAAGCAAACAATGAAAACCATTTCAGCAAAGAGGAAAACAAAGATTCTGTTTCTTGGAGCAAAGAGGACTTGATTCTCAC
>NC_092560.1:19973548-19986048 GCF_037038585.1 Patagioenas fasciata | reverse complement strand
AGCACAAATGTTCTCTAAACCAGAAATGCTTAGATTTTCAGATGAAATAAGGTGGAATCTGGCTTTGTGGGTTAAAACATATGGAACCGAATTCTAATCAAAACCATTCTAATTATAGAGTATTACAGTCAGTAAATCTATTAAAAAATTGTTTGTCAGCTACTCCAAAACTGCGGTGTTTGCTTAAAATGCGTGTATTTCTTTTACTCTCTCCCATACAAGGCTTTCTTATGTGCCTTGCTTCTGAACATCCCAGCTGCTCTTGGGTCAAAGTTTTGAGGATTTCAGAGAGGATGGACTGGGGGAGTCTCTAGGTTCTTTGAGCACAAATGTGTTCAGATCACATGCCATCCATCAAATGTGAGCAGCTCTTCTTGGCCACAAATGAGATGTCAGGTTCATCTACTTTGAATGCTGTGAGAACTAAAGGAACAGGTATCTATTGATGATTTGGACAGACTTGTAATGCTGTAGGCCATGCTAGCAGCTCCCTCAAATTGCAAAGGTCATGCAAAATCCTGATTTTTCTCTTAAGGTACCACTGAAGACCACAGGTGTGTCAGGAGAAGACTCCCAATCCACGTGGTTCAACTACATATATTTGTTCAGAATTCAGAGTAAAAACACATAGTGAACTTAATAATTGCTTGAAAGCTTCCTATGTTAATGAATAAAAGATGGGTGAATCACTGGCTCCTCCAATAACTGAATCCCTCTTTTAATGAGATTTGTCCTCACCTTTGTGCTAAAAGATATTCAGAGACTACACGTCAGGGCCAGTCCTAGAAGAGAGGGATTGGGGTCAGCTCCCACTGCTGAGGACAGTATTTTCTGACTTCCTTGTAACTGAAGGCACTCAGCACTCTTTGGGATGCAGCAGTATATTACAATGGAAAATAGAAGTGGCTGTGAGCAGTTGTCCTACTTGAGCAAGTTAATCAGGCAGGCAGGTTGCTATCCTGCATCCGCTGTGCTATACAGTCTCACACCTACTTCTGTAGGTGCCGCAGAGGCAGGTAAGAAGACCTGAAACCACTGGAGTTATTCCTGTGTTGATAATGAAGAAATCACTGCAAATGGTAGGGTGAATAAATAATTTATGTGAACAGCCTTTCTTCTTAAGCACTGGTTATGCAAAGTGCTCAGCAGGCTTGATTTTACAAGCCTCCTAAATGTTGTGCTTTAGCCTGTGTGCAGCTATGTGGCACTTTCTGAAGAGTTCAAGGGGTATGCCAGCCAGGATTGTGGCCAATGAATGGAACAGCTCTGAGAAAGAAAAAAAATGAATGGGACTGAGAGAAAGACCAAAAAAAAAGGATCATTTGCTGGTTAATAGCACTGCCAGTTGCTCGGCAGTTCAAGAGGGCGAAATGGAAACACGTTAGTGATGCTGCAACAGCATTGAAGGCTTTTGCAACTAGGCAAAATGACCCCCCAACCCCATCACATTTAGACATTTAGAGTTTTCTGGCATTGTTTCAATTGTGTGTGTATGAATCCTTCAGAGTTGTCAGCAAAACTCCCAGATGTCTTAAAGTTTCCTTGAGGAGTCTTCACATTGATTTGAAGAGAAGACAGGTGTAACCACTGAAATGACTCCTTCTTTCCTCTCCCTTCTCCCACCCACACAAGGTTTCCTCTCTGAAGCATGCAGTATTTTAGCTAGTACCATAGCTGTGCCATGTCTATCTAGTATCACCTTAAGTACCATGGTAACACTTAACATTATCTTACAGTCAAATCCCTCGTTGCAGATTCAAATCAGGGATGCTAAAGTTCATTGGCATTTTCCTTTGGGCCAAAAGAAGACTGAAATTGATAAGAAAAAAACAGAGGTGAGTGAAGTAGACTGACTCAAAATACATCTTTTGTCTATCATGAAAGCATGTACAAGCAGGATAGGTTTCTGCAAGGCAGGATCATACTTTTCCTTCATCATACACAGAAAAACCCGAAGTGAATGAATTTGCCTCTCCTGATTTCAGTCTGCCCAGATATTAGCCACATGGCTAAGCGAAGCATGAGTAAAACTGTATAGTCTTAGTTGTCCATAGTGTTTTAGTTCAAACCCTTTCTGCCTTTTGTGCTTACCCCTTTTCCACTCCACCTTCAAGCCAAGCACATTGGCAGAGTGCTCCCCCAGTGCTGGGGGGCCTGCAAGGAGCTGCTCTGCTGAAAACCACACACCTGGGTGTTTTGTTGTGACAAGCTGGGAACGGGTCTGCCTGTGCAGGTCTGTGTGCCTGTGTTTGTGGGATTTCTTGTCTTTGTTGTGGTATGAAGCCTGGAAGGGAGTAAGAGACAGAGCTGCTGGCAGAGCAATGACGGGAGTGCTGGGCATCCACAGCCCCACCAGAGGGGCAACCAGGGGCCTCAGGGAAGATGCTGCATTGCGGGTCCAGCGCGTTCCATGCCCTGGGGCCAGACCCCTGCTCCGGCGGGGAGAGAGCCAGTGATTCAGAGGCACTCAGGCTTCCGTGCCCACGCTCTCACTGGCCTCAAAACGTGCACTCCAGAGGGAAGCTGAAGTCTCGTAACTGAGTGTTAATTATGTTTGAGTGGATTCTAGAGAAAAGGAAAACCATATACTGTATCAGCAGAGAAATGGTTTCACTGTGAGGAAACTAATGATGCTTTTATCAGGAACAATATAAAGATTGCTTTTTTACTAGTGTGTGTCCCACAGGGTTTGGGCTATGAGATATTTCTGTATCTGGCTTCAGGTTCCTCTGAGCTTTTACATAATCAAATCAATATAGCTATGATTCACCCTCTGGCAACAACTGCTCCTTGCAAGTTGCTGCTGCTTCTTTAGCGACTAAAGAGGAAATAAATAAATAAATAGAAAGAAACTTATTACAAATCTGTAAACATTGATTTGTTTGGTCTTAGATTTTACTTTTTTTAATTGCCAGGGAAAAAAAAAAAAGAAGAAAAGGGAGGAGGAGGTGGGAGGATATATGAGTTTGTGGTCAATGGGGCAGACACGTGATTGCTAGTCTGATACTTTCGAAAAAACAGAGTGGATTGATAGGATTTCATGAACCAACATGAAGTATTGTCCAGACACAGACTGAAGGGCAGATTGGGCAAGGAAGGGGCAGAGGCTGCAAAAGCCAAGGTAGGCACAGAGTACAGAGATGGGAAAATTTGATTTTGCACAGGCAGTACTGTATTGTTCGGATCTGCATCTTGACTTATACGTGGTTTAGTGGGAAGTTCCAAACCTGAGTTTCCTGTCTCCAGTTTCCAAGCAAGCAAATGAAGACACCCCCCCACAACCACCCCCAATTAAAATTTAAAACCAAAATAAAACAAAAAACAACTCAAAAAAGATACCTTGATCATCTAGATTTCTTTCTATGACTCCATCTCATCATTCATGCTCCCAGCCCCTGACCCCCAGCTAATTCCCTTCATTCCAGAAATTCTCTCTCCTCCTCCTCTCTCTTCTAGTGTCATATTGTTATTATCAGAAATATTTTCCCCTTACAGTTTTCCGTGCGGCGCAGCACTCTGGCACAGTCATCACACACTGGTGGAAGCGACATCTCTTGGGATCATCTTGTCTTGTTTTTCCCTCGGCTGACATCTCTGTCACACCAGAAGAAAAGGAAAGACTGAACAAAAAGATTGCTGCCTTTTGCACAAAAGAAAAGCCATCTTTTAAACAGACCTCAATTCACCCTTTCTTAAGAGTTTGTGCTGTCAGCCAGGACTTTGGAGGAGGGTGTCCAAGGAGGCTGACACCATTAGTGCAGGAAACTCCTCAGGGCTGTACCAGACCACTCACTTGTGTGCCAGCTAACCTCCCAGCACGCTGCTAAACATGAGCTAACTCCTGGCAAGTGATGCTCCTGCCTGTGACAGTCAAGTCTACTGATGTTTGTAAAATGCCTTGAGATCCTTGGGCAGATGGTGTCACTGGCATTAGCTTTTGGGGTTTCCAATTAGTTTTTGAAAAAAAAAAGGAAAAGCACACATTTCCCTACATTGTCCTCCCCTCCCTCCCCATTATGTCTGAATTTTCCCCTTTTTTTCCAGCTTTTTTTTTTTTTTTTTTTTTTTTAAGGAAAGGAAAGGACATCTCCCTCAGAAAGACCTGGGAGAACAATGTGGTATTTTCCAAGTACAGGTCATGGCAGAGGGAATACAGGGGGCTGTTCACATTACAGGCCTATTCATTTCTAACGTAAACTTTGTTTCCTTCCGCAGATCTAGCAGCCAGCTTAATGGGGCTCCACATGCTCCCAGAAGTGAGTATTCCTCTGCCCTAGAAAGGTGCTGTTTTAAGAACATGGATACCCTGGAAAACCCTGCAGACCACATGCAGAGGAACTGGCCAAGAAACTTCAAAAATTATTTACAAACAATTTCTTGAGACTCAGTGCAAAAGCACCAATTAATACATTGTTCCATACATAGACTTTGACCAGATTATTAAAATGGCATATTATTAATTCAATAATTTAAGTAAAAAAGCAGTTTTTCAGCCATTACTGTTCAACCAACGGTGATATGTATCTTGCACTAGAGGAATGGATAACCTGCAGTTGTAGATTAGATGCTGTATAAATTTTAAATGCTGTTTTTTCCAAGTGTTTGATGATCATGGCTACCGCTCACTGTTAAGCACCACCTTCCTATACTTGTGAAGCACAAAGAAGACTTTTTTGCTCCCTGTTGCTGTACATGGCTGTGAATTCCTGTAAAAATAAAAATAACTTTAATCTTAAAAGTTGGGGAGACTTTAACATCCCAGTTCTTGGTGAGACATTGGTAATGCTCCCGTGTAAAACCATATCTCCCTTGAACTCTGACAAAACCTTTGCAGCAAAAATGTCTTATTTTGGTGAAGCCATTAAGAGTTTCATCCTGACCATCAGTAACACAGAACAAAGGGGTAACAAAACTGATGAGTTCTATTAGCTAGTTCTGGTATTTCCTCTTATAGCTTCCACCTTTATTTTAGCAATGTGAGCTTTCTTTTCCCAGTCAAAGGAAATCTAGTCCACGTACACATCAAAAGACTTGACCAAATACAAAAGTTATCTGCAACATAATTTTGGTGTCTGCACTTCCAAGAGTGAATGAGACACTGTGGAGTCACGTTCCCAGCTGGTGAAAATTGCAGTCCCTGCACAGAAGTGGGTGGACCAATGACAATATAATCCAGTCTGCTCCTTAGTGCATGAGGGTTTCACTTCCTCCAACACAGGCATACACACACGCACAATCAGAAAATATAGTTAAAAAATCTAATAATACTTACTTGAGGCTTTTAAACTCCTGAGGGGTAGATAGATACAAGGCTGTAAACCAGCAGCGGGAAAGAAAAACAGTTTTTTAAAAAAAAAAGTAATAAAAAAATCCTATAGGAAGGAAATGACACCCCTTCACACACACATGCTGCCACCCACCCTCCCACCCCCCTTAAAAGGGCAAAAAATTAAAAAGGGAGCTAATTGTCATGCTTGCTGTGGTGGCTTGCCTGGAAATGAGCCTATGAGTTGAAAGCATATGGTGCTTATGTTGGAATTGTTTTCTAAACAGACTTTTTGCCTGTGTGTCTTTTTCACCTCTTTCAAACATCTTGTGCCAAAAGCAGTAAAAACACTGCTGCATTAAACATAAATCAGAGCCCTGTGCCTGCAAAGGACCTCTGTTGTTGGAGGGGGGTTATTGGACTAAGGATGAAAGGAGACCTACCACCGCATTGATCTGAGGTGATTGTATGGAGCATATTCACCTAGGATGCTTCTAGCTAGTTATGACAATGTGGAACATTCAAGCAATTAATGAGCACATGCTTCAAGTGGAAAGGCTGAACAGGGGGTTTAACTGGACGTACATATTTCTTCAGCTAATGTATTCTAAAAGAATACACTTTAATGTGTTTATTTTGATAGAGTATTTCACCTATCCAGAGTAACAAAGGGCCCATATTAACAGACAAAAGTTTATATTGTCTATTTGTAGAACTGTGTGAAACCATTTGTTATATAATTTTACATAAAAGGAGTTACTCCACAAGCTACCACAAATTCACTATGAATTTAGTATGGGGGCAGCTGCACTATGTCATGCCTGCAAACAATTTTCAGAAGCCCAAATTTGAGCATTTTTCCCCATGTCGCTAATTTGCAGATTATTTGGTAAGATTTTAACCCTTCTCTTTAGACCCTTAAATCATGAGGCGGACCTATCTGTTTCTTAGCTGCGACAGGAACTGTCAGTGGTGTAAATGAAGACTCTGCAGGAAATTATGTGAGCAGTTTATACACTTGCATATGTAATGTATGACCAATTACATATACTAACAGGTATGTATAACCTTTACACAGAGAAAGCGATGAACAAAAGGCTTGGGCTTTTATGTGGACTGTGGTTGGAACTTAGCTTAAAGTAAAAGTGTTTGCCCTTATAGTCTCCAGATATTTTAAGCAATTTTTTAGTGAGTAGGGATATTAATCTGGATATGCTAAC
The DNA here is from genome assembly GCF_037038585.1 of Patagioenas fasciata. Classification (NCBI taxonomy): domain Eukaryota; kingdom Metazoa; phylum Chordata; class Aves; order Columbiformes; family Columbidae; genus Patagioenas; species Patagioenas fasciata. Next base: position 19,979,562 of record NC_092560.1, on the reverse strand, counting down.
CAAGCTCCTCTGCGTATTCAGCCTGCTAAATTCCATCCATGGTACCAATGAGGGACAATGCTTCCTCATCAAATCACCCTGTCAATGGGTGTCTGACCTTCTACAGGGTGCCATACAGACTGAACACTGTTTATAAAGCACTTGAAAACTACTTCTACTTGTGAAGAACCTGAGAAACTCATCCACATATTACACCCCAGGGAAGAACACTGAGGAAGGTACTGACTCTGCAGTTGGGTTCTCTCCGTCATTCAGTTCTCTAGAAGACTGCTCAGGGACCTTTGCTGAGATTATGCTCAGTCACCTGTTGAGGCATATTTCTTGCTTTAGGGACAGACTCTTAGCTGCAGTACTGACATCTCCAGCACTGCCAGCATCCCCTTGTGGAGGGAGAATAATGCCATCCTCCTCAACACCAGGGCGGCAAATGCATGCCGCATGCACATGTGTGTGTGCATGCTCCCTCAGCTGAATGGAAGGAGGCTGCAGGAGAGGTAGCTTCCATCTGCAGCAGTATGCAGGGAAGGCAACATGACTGCTCAGAAAGCAGCAGGACCAGAAAGAAATTGAGCTCTGGCACTGGGCTCTTCAGCAGACCTTAGAACACCCATCGCTCTTGGAAGCTCATAACCCCTCTTCTTCCACAAGGAACAATGCCCAGGTGGAAACTCTGAGCCGAAATGTATAAAGTTTCCTTTCTTCAAAGTGCTTTTATTCTCTTGGCATAGGGACAAATTGTACCTTGAGGGCCAGATCTGCAAGTGGATCCATATGGAGAAACCTTTATGTGTTGGGAACATCATTCAAGTCAATGGGACACTGTGAGGGCACAGAAGCCTGCCAGGTCCAAGCTGCAATTTGAAAAGTGTTTTGTGTTCCTTCAAGGTAAAAGGCATACTATAAACCTAAGCAATAATTCTTTTAATAAGACAACTATCGTGCTTGTTCTTTTCACAGCAAAATGCAAGAGAAGACTAAAACCTATATAGTTTCTAAACAACAGAAAAACTATTTTTTTTTCCAACGGGTGGAAGGAATTTTATCCTGTACATTGAGCTAGAGGGAAAAATAATCCAGTGGATAGCTTATACTTACCACAGGTATCACAAAGAGTACAAGTCCTAAGAGATCTAAACTACTTGTATGGTAAAACTGAAGGCATTCCAGGCAGTACAAGGCATGCTCTATCTGTTCAGGGGACAAGATGACACATTTTTTCACAAAAAAAACCCCACCAAACCCTATAAATTGTTACTCAGTGAACTTGAAAGCACATTTAGGGAGATCTGGTTATGGCATTTAAGAGCATTGTGGGACTATAAATCTACTATTGTATACATTACCTTTGTGTGTCATACATGCTGCTGTTGGCTGCAATCTGACCTGGTGAGACGAGCATGAATCTGGGAATCAGAAACTTCTGAGATTTTGCTCTCTATTCTACTTATTTGCTGTATCACCTTGTGCAAGTGCCTACACTTATTCAACAGAAGTCTTATTTGTAGTTGCCTGTTTGATACATTTAAACGATTTGCAGGTCAGCTGCGCAAAGCTTGAGGGTGGAGGCTGACAGCACTCCTCATCTTCACAGAGCCAGCACTGAGAATATCCTATCAGTCTCCACTGCAAGGGCCAAGGCAGTTTCCCAGGCCTGCAATACAGACCACACAACCAGCATGCAAATTAGATCCCCCTTCACTTTCCTATCCGATGTTGTAAGATGAATCTAGACTTTACATCAACTAATTTGGGTCCTTCTGTCATGACTGCAATATAAGAGAGGGATTCTTGGCTTCCCTTTTCATTCAGGCATCACAGGGACCTTCTATCTAGTGAGAAGATAAAAAGGTCACTATTAATCCAATAAAGGTTAAGTGTCATTTTGTTAGATGCTGTCTTCAACAGAAGTCTAGCTTTCCTTTGCAAGCCTGCATTTCTGTGTGAAATGCGTATTCCCATTACATGTGTACTGCAGAACACACGCTGGTTGTTGACTTCACTGAAAGCAGGACTAGGTTGCCTAACTTAATTTGCTAAATATTGCAAGATCATCCCTCCCTGGAACAGAGAGGCACCAGCTGGGTGGTAGTTGTTTGGAGGGAATGTGTACCCCACAGTCAGGTTTTTTTTTTTCAGTTGCCTGCTCTTGACCTTTCAAGAAGTATGTTAAAATGACTACAATCCAAGAAGGCATATTGTATATAAAATGAATGACAGCTCCTAGCGCCACCAAGAAAATCAAACCCTTTGTTTATTTAAGATTTTAAAAAATACATCTGGGAGTAGAAGTCGCAGAGTTATAAATGAGCTCCCCGACCATCACAAAAAAAAAAAAAAAATTATAATAAAAATAATGGTACCATATTCCCTGATAAACCTGTGCCAGAAAAGCTCTTGGGGATCAAGTTTTTGTCAGTCCCCAGCTTTTACCAATTTAAATTCTTGGCAGCATATTAAAAAAAATGTAGAAGGTATTTGAGACTGCAATCCCTCAGGTACTAAATCTAGTGTTTCCTGGCACTAGATGAATGTTACTGGAGTTAAAACCTAGCACCATAGCACCAGATCTCCATAGCTGTTCATATTTATACTTAACAGACAAATATGTCATGCTTTCAATATTCCTTCACACTGCCAATTTTTTCTCACATTTTTTCTCTGATAAAAACAAAGGTGAGAAATTTTCATGCAGTGGCTGACATCAGCCTATTTTTGTTTGCTTTTCAGATTTTGGGACTCATCTTTTCCACCCTAAAACTGTTGTTTTACACTGTTTTTTAATTACCTATTTGGTAGCAAAAAAGGAGGAAGAGCACATTACCCGCCAGATATACACACATCCTCAACACACCACAGCAAGTTTTCCACTCCATGTAGGTGGAAATGGGAGGTTTCTCAGACTCTTGCCCCAAATCTTCAGACCGGTCCACGCTGAATCCTGTTGTGGTACCGGCTGAGGCTGCACTGCAACCAAATTAGTCAGTCAGCTATGCTTCTCCTAACACCAGATAGCAAGTGGAGTTTGCTCTTTCTGCTTCCTCCGTGCCATTTTCTGTCACCCAAGACTGGGGACTTTTAGTCTAAGTTCAGGGGGGCTCCTGGTGCTGAGGCCTCCCTATGCAGTGGAGACCAAGGCTTTCTATTCCCTCTGCTCTTCAGGGTCATCACTGAGAATACAGTCACACCTGAAGATGACTTTGAAGACTAAGTAGATAGTCTGACCTTGCACCATGGAAGTGAACCCTAGTATTGCAGTTGACTTCAGGGCAGTTCCATGGTGCCTCCTCTAAAGACTGTCTTTGTTCTTTTGTTCCAAACTAAGGTCTTCACCTTCACCTTCACCTTCACGAGTACCTGCCATAGACAGTCTTTTGTACTGTCTGATCGGATTACACTATTCATTCTTTCCACACTTCTTTACAGAAGCCACCTTTCTTAATTGCTATTTTTTCCACACATTTCTGAATCTTCAAGGACTAAAGACAGAAATGCTTCCAGTACAAATCCAGCCTCCTCAACCAGTGAAGGAGTCAGTTCCCAATATTCATTCACTGCTTTCACCTTCTGACCTTTCATCTTAGAATGGAACTACTATAGCTGGCCAAAAAATGGACATAAAATGTCTGGCTATTGGCAAAAGCAGCTATTCCATATATTCCTACTGTGCCTGCAAAAGCAATGATTCAGCTCCCTTGACTTTGCTACCAAAAATAATCAAACCAACAAGTAGAGGGAGCAGATAAAATATCTGAAGTCACTGCTAGATCAAAGGTATTAAGTCACCAAATTTTATTCTTGTTTTCGTTCATGCATCCTCGTCTCTTTTCAAACCCATAGAGCTACCCAGCATATAAATCCAGACAGTGCATGATCCAGATAGCATCTTCGCTTCCTTCTGCAAAATAACCAGCTCTCTCTACTCCTTGCATTCCCAGTACTCAGTAAGTGCCCTGATCTGCTGAATCCTCCAAAGGGAAGGAAAACAGAAACACAGGTTTCTGAAGGATTACACCTTTTCTCTCAAGAGGATATTTGTCTCCAGAAATGTACCTTTGGAACCATACAGAGGTTGTCTCCTTGCTATGAAGACAGAGTTTGGCCCTTTGCAGTCTGTTCTGTTCCCATCCTTCTTGTTGCCTTCCTTGAGATCTGCCCTTGCAATATGAAAAAGAGAGAGAAAAAGCATGTGTGAATCTGACCCAGGGGGGAATAAGGAGGGAAGAAAGGTTGAGTAAGAGTGGATAGTTATGTATTTTCTATATGATATTCAGCTTCATATTGATTTCACCCATTTGGTGGACTAAACATGAACCTAATAATCAGATCCTCCTTAAGCCTTGCGCTTTGCCAGTAATTGACTCTCGCATATTGATTAAGATGTTGATGTGTCCCAGTATTTCTCTGTGGTAATGCAGCTGAGAATGGGCCTTCACTCCCTGCGTTCTCAGCACTCTCTGTACTGCTGTCACCACACTCCCTTTAATGGATAAAGCTGTCATCCTAAAGCTAGAATGTCTTGCAGGCACAAAGACGAAATTAACTGTTCAATAATTTATGGGACATGGAAAAAACTTTACCCAACAACTTCAATTGATTGCTGTAAGTGTTTTGACTGCACTTGCCTGCTTTGCATAAAGTCAGCTACTTCGCAGAGCCTGATTTCCATTTACAGTAGATTTACAGTAGTTTCTTGACCCACTCCACAATATAAGATTTTGAAAAACTTAGGCTTGTTTCATGGGATTCTCCTGTATTGTGCAGACCTGACATTTTTTCACTTCCCCATAGATTCATGAGAAAATCAAGCTTTTCAGTAAAATATGGTTGCTGAGCTTAATAAGCAGCAATTAAACTCAAGTGGTTTGGATTATCTTGAAGCTGCCCAGTTTTCCAACTCGGGTATCACAAAAACAGGCAATCAATGACCTATACCATCTGTGGACCTGGTCGTAGGCAGGGAAAGCTTTTATCATTTCAGATCACTTCAAGCTAATAATTATTGAAGTAGCTTGTCATTTCAGTGTCATTAATCAGTGGCAACAAGAACTTCATTCTCCAGAGATTTCAGTCTGGCACCTTTTGTTATTTTCAGAGTCTTTAAAAACAAAGTGTTTTTCCCCATGTCGTTGATGTTTGTAAAATTTTTTTTTTTTTTTTTTTTGGTAGATAACATCTCTTATTACACTTCCTTTTTTTTTTCCATGAATTTGGTGCTCAAGAAACATAGCACATGTAATGGCTGGTTAAAGCCAGGTACAACAGAAAAAAAGCCACAGTGGATATCCTTCTGAGGTAATTTTTCTAATACATTTCCTTTCTGCCCTACAATATTGCTTTCTGTATTCAAAGTAATGCATGTTGTTTCCGTCATGCATTGTAAGTTCACCATTAGGAAAACATTTTTATTTCAAAGGGAGAAAGTTAAGGAATCTTGTACGAAACATGATAACCAATCCAAAGGATTTCAGTCCATTAGAACCTTGAGAAAGGAAGATGAATCTGCCATCTTCTAAAGGTGACAGAGACTATGAGGTGTCAGAGAATGATGAGCAAACACCTAACCCACATCAGCTCAATTCTGGGCTGCCAGAGCATGGTTGAGTTTTCCTGTTTCAAGCCCAGGTGATTAAAACATTCTTAATTAACCAAGGTGTAATGACATTGATCTCTCTGTTTATACAAAGTGCAGTTTTCCAGAGAAACTTTAAGATCAGCAAGGTTGTGCTGAACTTACTATAATGACTGTACAAGGAGTTGTGTCTGTAGCATTAACTTGTGCTGGTGAGATCAGATATTAGCATATCAAAGCCTGACACTTCTAATGGGTATTGGACCTCAAGCAGTGGGAAAATGTCTTAAAGTTCTTGACTTGCTGCTCTCACAAAGAAGCAGATGGCCACAACCTGCAGTGACGTGACATCTCCGAAGATCTAAGAAGATTTAGGCTTGCTATAGGAAAAGATCCATGTTTAGATTGTTTTATTGGTCAGCATCCAAAGAGTTAACATATGGTT
>NC_092560.1:19956048-19968548 GCF_037038585.1 Patagioenas fasciata | reverse complement strand
AATTCTCTTTGTTTCTCGCCTGCCTCTGAGGGCCAGACCAGAACAAAGCCAGTGTTTATGTTCCCTGTCTTTCCCCGAGTAATCCGCCCCAGGCCGCATCCCCGGCAGGGCCCCTGGGCATGCTGCCTCTGGGTGGACTCGGAGGGTTTCCAGCTGGCCCACGCAGGCCGGGGTGGTCTGTCCCTCCGCGTCCGCCCGCAGACCTGCCCCAGCCCGGGCTGGCCCCTGAAAACCAGAGGCAGGGGGGTGGGAAACCACCTCTCTGCTCCCGCGTGGGCCCACGCCGGATTGAAGATGTCCCAATAAACAAGGAGTGGGGGCTTGTGTGCTGTGACTGCACTGTGGCTTACTTGAGCCAGCTCCCAGTGAGAAGGGATGGGCTGCTTTTAAAAGTTTTCTCGTGCTTTTTTGGTCTCCCAGTAGGGCAGGCAGTCTCTGGAGAGCTGTTAAGTGTGGGCTGGATTTCAGGGCTTTCTCCTGGCTAGCAGCATCTCTCTGAGAAGCCAATTCAGCTTGCTTGCACTTGACAATGTGAAGAGGTTTCTTCACATGACAATAATAAAGTATTTTTGCACTTCATAGCGTGTGTCTCCTCTCTGGACTTCAAACCCTAGGGAAAGGTCTTAATTCCTACCATTTATCTCTCTTCTGCTCTCTACCTTTCCACACAGCTCTCAGGGAGCCTGTGCCTGGTGCATATCCTACTCTTCGAGTAAGTTTTTTGTTTCTATAGGGAGAGACAGCAGTTCAAGGACACAAGTCTAGTAGGACTGTTGCATAAAGAATTTATGTTGCTGTATAAGAACACAGAGCAAGGCAGAGGACAAAGTTGTTAGAGAGGTTAGGTAGGAAAGACTGGATACTTGCTGCACCCATGTTCATCTTGTGTTTGGTTGTACAGGGAGTGGCTGTCTATTCTACCTGGAAGAATATTTGCTGAAGCAATCACTCTTCTGAGGAGAGAAGGGCTCCCACTCTACCACAGCTGAATGGTAAAAAATGCAAAAAGAATATATATATATATATAAAATTTTTTAATTTTTTTTTTTCCCCAAATAGGGAGTACAGCTGGTTTCGCAGCAGCCCAGAGGAATCAGCAGGCATCAACAAGAGGTACAGATGTCATGAACTCCCTGAAATCACTCCTTTCTTAGGCTTGCTGTGTGTGGCATTGTTGGGATCCCTGGACCAGGCAGCAGTGTCATTTGCACAGGAGTGTGGCTCAGAAGGATGCTGGTGTGGCCACTGTAGACAAGGCCAGTGTTGTTGTCTGTGTGTTCCTCCAAGTGGGATAGTGGGTCCCTACATTGCAGAGACTGCTCCTTGTGATCAGAATAACGGCTGCAGTCCTGCAGTGGAGGTGGGGTAGAAATGTGGGTCTTGCCTACATCCCCAGCAGATCCCAGCACTCTTGATGAACCCAGAGGTGAACACAGCCACCTGCTTTCTTCTCTGACTTTTCCATACACTTGCACAGATATTGCAGTCTTCCTCATTGTCCCTTCTTGCCCAAACCTAGTGAGACATCAGCTCTGAAACTCCTGTTGCTGCCTCAGGCTGTTTACCATTAGTTCTACAGTTTGAATTACTTCTCATCTTCCAGGGCCCTGCAGTCTGCCACAGATGGAAAGAGAGGGTCACAAGCTAAATCTTTGTAAGTCCTAGTTGCATGGGAGTGGATGGGAAGGGTGAACAAATTCTTTCTCAGCTGCCCAAGGAGCTTAAAAGAGATGCACAGTTAGAGGGCAGCTGGCTAAAGCTAGGCACTGGCAAGAATGAACTCATGAGAATAGAATAAAAACATAGAATATTGGCTACTGAAATAGTTTATGGTAACGAATATGTGAAAAGCACTTCTTATTTTCATTGAGAGGAAGCTCTGTCTTTGTTGGATTTCTTCAAGATAGCTCTGCTCACCTTTCAGAATGATCCAGGTTTGCAGGATGCAGAAGACATTTGGTTGTGAGTCTTGAGATATCTTCCAAGATCTTTCTTATTACTCGTGATCTCCTGGGATCACTTACAGTTTTGCCTTATTTTTGCATATTTTTGTGTTATTTTTCAAAAAGCCTTAGGAAGATAAGTCATCCTCCACGTAAAATACCAAAGGAAGAATGTCTTTTTTTCCCCACTTCACTGTCTCTATTTGTGTAGCCGCCAGACTGGGTTGCATCAGTAGTCAAAGGTCCTAAATTGAGCAATTGATCAGAAACAAGCTGGGACATGCACATGTTGCAACCTTCCCAGACTTACCATTTCATTCTCTTCAGGACTGTTGCAGTTCTTGAGTGAGGCAACTACAGCTCAGGAAAGGGCTTGGGAAGGCAATCCTTTATCAAATTCCTCAGTTTCTTCTCTTTACAGCAATGTGCAAAAATGCATGTTCATCCAGCAATCTCAGGTTTCCCAGCTTTTCGGAGAAGTAGCAGATACTGCTCCTAAGCCAGGGGTACACCACAGGAGGATTCATCTTTTCTTGTGAGAGAGGATGCATCACAATTCTTGGTGTGTGCTATCTCCCTGAAGCACTTGTTTTGAGACACAGAAAGCAAATGAAAGAGTTAAAAAGAAGAGAAAGAAGGTATGCATTAAAGAGTAGACCATGGGAGTGCCCTAGGCAACCCACTACAGATGTCAGCACAAGGGCAGGTCACAGGAGAAGGATGACTTTGGCAAGTGCAAAGATAGGACCAGGAGTTGTAGACTTTTCTTTCCCCTTAACCTCCTCACAGCTGTCTGCTATCCACCCAGCCAGCAGCTATAGCCTCTCTTACTCTGTAGGAACACTGGTAACCTTCTCTGGTATGGCACTATGGCAGGAAGGAGCTGCTTGAGCAGTCATTCCTCACCATCTCTTATAAAGTGGTTTTACTTGAGCGAGTTGGATGGAAGCATCTGGCAGTACATTCTTGGTCTGGCTGATTGTTGCTTCCTGGGAAAACTGAGGGGACATCGGAGACAAAAGGGGCCAATACCTTCATAGCCGCACACCTCACAGAAGGCAGGAACTGCGTATCAAAGCTCAGTGTACATGATTACCTTTTGCAGTTGTTGTACACCAGACGATTGTATCTGTTACTGCTCATGTAGAGAATCTGCAAACATGTGTAACCCGAGGTTCAACAAGCTGATAGGCTTGGCAGATACATGCACATTCTCGCCTGTGAATCTTAGCTCAGCTCCCAACTATGATTGCAGTGGTATAGCACAGGCCAGATTCTGATCTCATTTATGCCCTTGCCAATGCCGAGTGACTCCACTGATGCCAAACTGTGGGTCTAAAAGCTGTCCAGCTGTGGCCTGAGCTGGAGTTTCATTGACGTCCAGCATGAGAAAGAGTTGCATCCAAAATGTTTTCCCTGCAGTGGACTGTGCATAATGAAACAGAATAATTGCAGAATTGTGAACCAAAGCACAGGCACAAGTCTGGACTTTTTTGAGACCTGGGATAGATGTAGTAAATTTATAACTATTCCTTATCCTATGGCTGTGCTCCTTTTATGTATTTATTTATTTATTTTTACATCCACTACATCCACAGGAAAGTTTTGCCAGGTCTGAGCATCTGGGATGCTCTTGCGTGGCTTCTGTTCTGTGGATGTAGGATACACAATAACATCATCAGAGATGATAAGTCAGTTGGTATCCAAGCCTCTCTCTTCCATGTAACCAAAAGTCCCTGTTGATGCAGCATGCACAGATGTGCCCAATGCCTACATTAGACTTACTTTTAGGTCCTTAGGGTGTTAAATCTTCCAGGTTAGACTCAATTGTACCTTAGCAAAGTGGGTCCAAGTGGCTTAAGATACTGATATATTACACAGCTGTTGATATCTTACACAATCCTCTGATTTGACTTCTCCAGTCAGGAATAAGATTGAAGATCTGCACAAGAGTTGTTTGTGTAGAGACAGGAGAGCTGTGGCACTGCAGCAAATAGAAGAAGGGGCTGGAGAAGAGCAAATGGAAAATGGGAGGAGGGTGGAGAAAAGCTTAAAAGCAAGGTGAAGAGGAGGAATAAGAAGTCTCCATAGGGTCAGACAGAATCCGATAAACTTTGACAAAAGCCTCAGCATACTTGGAGGTGTTTTCTAAACCTTCTAACCTTGTAACTTTTTCCCATCAATAGTCCAGAGGTTAAGTGATTTATGAATACACATGCTTACACAATTCTCTGTGAGCATCTTGATAAGGTAAATATATCACCCAGCAGGAGGCTACACTGCATGCTAGTCTCCTTCCTCAGAGAGAAATTCAGTGTTGTGGGCCCCAGCTACCCCTTTCTGACATACACAGGGCGTGCAGCTTTGTTCTTCATTAAAAAATGTCCCATCGAGATGTTTAAACACAGATCTCCCTGTAAGGATGAATACACTGAATTGCCCTCCATCCACTTCTCCATTTAATTGGTATAAAGCAGCTTCCCCTTGGCTACTTCCTCCCTTGAAATTACATAAGTAGCCTCACTAGGAAGGCATAGGTAAATATTTTACACTGCACACCATGGATTAGGAGCACAGCTCCCATTAACCAGACCTGGAATCACGTGGCTGATTTTCCTCTCACGCTGTGCTAGAAACACACACTACAGGACGCAGAGACTGGGCTCCCAAGTGTCACCTTATGAAGTAGGTGTGGAACACTTTCATTTAATACTGCATGTGTTTCCATTAGCAGAGTCAATTGCTCTCCGTCCTCAGTTTTAAGACTCCCTGTTTCTCTCTATTACAGCTCTGTTTCCAAACGCCTGCCAATCCTCCCTAGTCCTTCCATTTGAGCCTGCAAAGTTCTGATGATAAAACATCACAGCATCTTGTCTTTCATTTGGTTTAAACTTCGTGTTTGCAATTACAGATGTGCTAAACACTGCACATTTCTCTTTCTCATGGGCTTACTGCTGCTTAGGAAAGCTTATGTGACCAGTGTATCGTCAGTTTGGGGTGGCAACTTCAGGAGTGCCACTAGAGCAGAGACCTGAGCATCCTCAAACCTGCAAAACACATGGGAAAAAAATATGTGGCTGCTACTTTGATACAGAGCACCACAGCAACTGTCCACACTGGCACAGCTCCTACAGAGAGAAAAATTTATGTATCTGTGTAAATACTAAACAAAACCCAGAACAATTTCATCACATATGTAAAAATAAAGCTGTGGTTGCGATACCAAGCACTGTGGTCTGTTACTGCTCTGGGAAGTGGTCTCTCCTACCTGCATGGATATGACATATCACTTGCCAGATATTGACTTTCCATATTTACAACTGTGTTGCTTGATACCACAGTACTTGGTCTTTCCCACATAGCTAATTCTTCCTGTCTGGGAAATTTACAAAAGAAAATGGTCTATTCCTATCAGTCTGTGAAGGCTAGGTCATTTTGTGGTAGCTAGTAACAAACTTGAATTTCCACTTATGAAAAAATATGCAAGTTTTTAAAAAATTCTAATTCAAAATTTTAACCTTCAGAAAAGTAAAATTTCATTTTTATGTAGTATTTTAAAAATTAAAAATAGACATTGAAGTGTTGTAATACTAATGTAAAATTCCACAATTATTTAAATGAGCTAAGTGCTTGGCTTTAAATTTCAGCTTAATTAGAAACAGTGTATTAGACGTACTATTTTTATAAATGCATGAAGTGAAACAAAATTAATGAAAATGACAGAAAACATCAGAAAAATATTTTTACTTGATCACTGTGACATATGTCAGCTTTATCAAACAGCAGCAGTGAGAGTGAAATTGTTCCTTTTGCCTTTTTAATGCAAAATTTCACTGAACTAAACTTGTTCTTCAAAAAGTTTTTGATTTTTTTTTTAATTTAACCACATTCCATGACAGAAATGGCTATAAATCTTTTTTTCACCAGCTTGATCCAGAACACAGCTGCTATGAAATACTATATATGAGCCACTTTCAATATGAAAATCTTTGCTACCTCCTTGCTGATCCTGTCTTTTGTTTTGAGTTCTTTGCTAATAAGTAATGAAAATGTTACAGCCTTACAGCTTGTTTTGTGGTTGCAATTACGTAATCATTATTAATGAAGCAACAATGTCAAAACTGTGTGAAACCGAACTCACATTTAAGCACTTACAATAAACAGATATAAAACAACAGATGTCTCAGTTTTTGTTCTCCAATGATTTCATCCCTTGTTAAAAATAAACGTCTGGTTTAAAAAAGAAAAGGGCTTTTCTCAACTCTTACAAATTAATTGAATCCAGAGCCTGATGATACAACTTTTTTTTTTTTCTTCCCCAAATTGGTTTGTGGGGATACTTTTGTTCAGTGAGCAATAAATTCACTTCAAAGCAATCCAGAAATTCTAGGAAGTCACTGGTGTAATGGTCATCTGCCCCAGCTGAAGCATTGGCCCCTGATGTCAACCAGAGATGTAGCCAAAGTGCCAGCCTTGCCTCCAGACTGGAACACCCTGAAAAGATCTTAGGGCAGAGGTGGTTTCTGCCCACAGTTTTGATTCAGCCAGCTGATACTGGTCAGTTACAAATGTTGGTTCAGATTTGGGTCCAAATTTGTCAAGAGATGCAGGGAGGTCTCTGGATCTGGGGAACCTCAGAAAGCCAGTATTCGGTTTTATGCAAACATCAAAAGTCCAGATGCTTATTTGAACCATCCACATCTGTTGAGTCTGCAAAACTGGGCTGGAAATTTAGTTGGAATAAGTTTCCCTGCAAGATTTCATAGACTTCATAGTTGAACTTGTGGCCAGAAATACCAGAGCTTCTTTTGGTATTTGAGCACTTTTTATTCCAGTCCAGCATACACTAGGAATGTGTATGCTACATTTAATGAGTGGGTGGTATGGGCAAAAATTTTAAAACTTTGCAAAGAATCAGATCTAGAGAACAGACACTGTGAACAATAAAATACTTAATAATAAATGAAAGCTCTATTAGCAATTTGTGAAGCAAAGCAGAACTATATTAGAAGTGGGATAGTTTTTTATTTCTCTGAAGGATAAAACTCAATCTACTCTTTACCACAAGAAAATCTTTGGTAAATTATCTTTTTGAAACAAAAGCATAGAAAAAAACCCCACTATTTTTAAATTTTTATTCAGCTTCTCAGTGAAAGTCATTGTCCAAATTTAGGATTTGTACAACACATTTTAATTTTTTTTTTCAGTCTCTCTGTCATGGGAACTAGTGCAAAACAACTGTTTGTGCACTTTATTGCAAATCCTACACAATTTTAAACACACAAACCAAGGTTCTTGAAACTTGCATTCTGAGAATATAAGGCATTTATGCTTACAGCAATATAAGCAATGACAAGATGTTTTGAACAATCTGTTTTCTCAGATTAACATCACAGAGCAGCACAATCTGCTCTTTGACACCAAAGGGACAAAAAAAAATCAGTGTTTTGTGCCCTCCTTCAGGACATTGCTTTGTCAATAGGCATTCACTTTCTATGTCATCATGAAGGATGTGGTGCACTTTTACAGCTGCTGTTCTTCAGAGAGACACCAGGCTCCACACAGCTCTGCTGATAATCAAGCAGTAAAAATACAGGCAGCAGCTGAGGGTCTTTGCCAGCATTGTGCTCCCTGGTCATGCCACATGTTATGTGCAATCCACTTTTCAAGGTGATGGGTGAACAAAATTGCCTACCACGTTTGTCTGCACTGAAGTACCAGTGCGTGGCATGCCTTAAGTCACCACTTTAAAAAAATTCACAAAAAGTTTCACCAGTATGGAAGATTAGCAAATAGCTAATGCAACCTTTTTCTGCATAGTACCTTTGAACCTTTGCTGTGGAAACACAGCCTTTCCCACTGTAGTTGAAAGTAATAATAACCTTCCCCTTTTGTGCAGCCACAAAATTGTACCAAGTTTGTGCACTGTGTAAGTACTCTCATATTCACACTTGTATTGTTAATCCCAGGAACTACCAATTAAATGTCCTTCTAAATTTATTTATTACATACTTTCCCCTGCAAAGCACAATTTTTATTATCTGACGGAGCAAAACCAAACCCCAGGAAACTGAAACTGAGAGTGACCTATGGTTTTAACCTTCAATCAACATGAAAATAGGTGACTGCTTTGTTTTGAAGGGTTTTGCACATTATAATTGTACTTACAAAGAAATTCCTTGAAAGCATGTGCTGTGTTGAGTGGCTGCATGCAAACAACTTTGGAATGAAGTAACTTTGATCTTTGACTTACAGACTACAGGGCAAAGGTTAAAATCACAAGCTTTGTTGTCCTGTTGGCAGCAGTTCCTTTTGAACCTCCCTGCTTCTACTAGAAGTGATATACAGTAATATACACAAATCTTAGTGTCTTTGATTGTGTTTGTAAAGGAAAAAAATTACCAGTTCTATAACTTTTGGTATTTGATCAACTTCATATAGATAACATTAGCAAGAAACTGACTGTTCTTGCATATATATACACAGAGAAATGAAAATGAAGCTATTCTGAAAAGACATATTTGCATACATAGGTAATGTGCAAACAGAGAACCTAGCTGGCTACTTGCAGATTTACAGAAGGAAATACGGGTGTGGTGCAAGATGGAAGCTCAATATAGTAATCCAGGTTAGAAATAATTGATTCTAAGAGACACCGTTAAATACTTAGACATTGTCTTTCTAATGGGCTGTAGACATTTTATAACAACTCTGTTGAAACAAGACAAAAAATAAAAAGACTGTTGTAACTGTAGTGAGAATTCAGTGCATGAAGAATTTACAAACTATACTTCTATTGCCTTTTACATTAAAAAAAAAAAAAAAGAAAAAAAAAAATATGCTGAGGAATTTACTGAAATCTTATAATACCCGGAATTTTGACTGCCTTGGCAAAGTGGAAACTTCACAGTTACTCAGACATTAATGTTGAGACATTTGCTTACCCCCAAGCAAAATCATTAACAGCATCTAGTCCTTAAGTTGATGTCTGAGGCAGACATTGCAGGCCAAGGCAGAGCAACAGTCAGCAGTGTGAGGTTCTGTGCTATTAATTGGCAGAATTCTTGTTTATATGGAGCTAAAGAATTACAGCTGTTTCATACAATGGGTTATAAATGAGCAAGACAAAACAAATGAGCATAGCAGTCCTGTCCTGCTCCACCCCACCCCACGGTCCTAATTATCCCATTCACTTGCAGCATCAGTCCCATTAACTTCAGCTTGGGGTTTTTTGTGTGCAAGTCTTGGGACAGTGGCCTCCCAGAGCAAATACACTGGTGACATAAGCAGCAGTCGAACAACTAGCCCTAGTGTAATTTTCTGAGAAGCTATGAGTAGTCAAAGCCTCATAACATGCTCTAATTTACTCTATGTCCGCTTTTAATCTGATTCCCTCTCACTCATGTGGACTGTGCCACATCTTTCTTTCCCTTCAGCACAGAATATTACAAACGCTAAATGCCAAAATATGACACAAAATACACCCCATTACAGCCATTTTCTAGCAAGCTTTGACCACCATTTATTTCACTGCTAAATTTGACCTAGAGGCACCCATGACAGATACAGTTGTCTTCACAGGTTCTGTCTTTGCTGTGTGTTTTCCAAATTGTATTTTTTTGTCATGATGGCTGGGTGCCTCTCACAGGAACCCCAGCTTGTAGGAAGACTTTACTTGCATAAAGCTCAAATGGAAAAAATCCAAGCTGCCTTCTAAACACTTTAAAATAACACTTTCTAATGCTTCCTACGGGTGATGTTGACACATTTACAATGTTGATTTAAAGGGTAGGGGGACCGTAGTTCTTCCTTACACCACAAATATAAAGTTACTGGCCCACGCTATCACTGGAGCCAGGCTGAAATGGCTGCCAGCAGATCCCGAGTGCCAGGTACTTAAAACAGAAAGAACGGGCAGATGGTGGCCTCTGTTGCTGTGAAGAACCTTTGAAGGCCCACAGCTTTCTTCTCCTCCAGGCTGCAGTCACAGTCAATACCAAGCACTGATGCTGCAGTGTCTGAGATATTTGGCCCAACAATTCCTGAACTTTCTGTGAACCATTTTAGTCCAGGTTTTCTGTACCAAAGTGCATGCTAAAGATTTCCTTCATTTCTTCACCCTATCCTTCATTCACAATTCTTTGGTGGCACTAATCTGACTGTAAAGGTTTGTCAGTCTTCAGATGTTCTAATTTCTCAATCACCTGGTCTGACATGATACTGATTTTCTTCAATATTTCATCTTCCACCCCTGGGAAATTTATGTCTGTTCCTGGCATTTGTTCCCATCTTCCTTTGTGAACACAGAGGGGAAAAATTCATTTAATTTCTTTCTCTCTCTCTCTCTTTTTTCCTCTCTCTCTCTTTTCTTCCCCCCCCCTTCAGCAAAGTCTTCTGTCAATAAATTACTCCTGCCACATCCTGGAGGCCAATTTTCTCTTCCTTTGACCCCTATGTTTCTTAAGGTAAAAAAAAAAAAAAAGTCTTATTAATCTTTATCTAGGTAGCAATGTATTTTCCATTCTTCAGCTTTCCTCACTGCCATCCAGTCCTTCCCACAGTCCACTGTGGACTTGATCTTTTAAATTTTTCACATATCCTTTCTTCACCTTTGATTAGTTTTTCATTTCCTTGTTCTTTATTAGGTGTTGGCAACTCAGTACTGTAGGTGGCATTTTCCTTTTTCCTCTCCCTTCCCTCACCCCTAGCCCGTGCTGAACCACAGCCCAGAATGATGTCAAGAGAGCATTTAGACACCTTTCCAAGATGTGATACTGACCAATGTGCTCATTAAAGGTCTTACGATGTATATTGCAAGTACCGGTGCATTAACCCCTGCATCCTGGACCAATTCCAAATGGAGTGATTACTTTCTGCCTGCCTGGACTCCCCTTGCAGTTTCGATGGGATAGATTAATCTCTACTTGACTTGTAGCATAGCATTGCTATCAGCATGTACCATTTTCCACACCAAAGGTGACTGGATGGCAGCCATTTATCTGTTACAGGAGGTTCTTCTCTAACTTCACAGTGAAAAAATTTTGGAAGCAAGGTACTGTTCCATGTTTCCTTCCAGTGATTTATAGCCAGAATTCTTGCATAGCCAGTGTTCTACTTGTGGGTATTCCTTCTCTTGCTTTCTCCATCCCCACATGGAATGTACTGCTTAACAAAGTGACATACACCATCCCCATTTTCTGCTCTTTACGCTCTTATTACCAGTTCAGATGATGCCCAGGTCAGACTGTTTACATCCAGCACCACGAAAGCATCGTCAGACAATGGTCTCCAATTATATGTCTCTTAAAAAGGAGCTGCAGTATTCATAGAGGGCTTTCAACTTGAAAGATTCCTCCAATGACTTCAGGTACTGGAAGTGTTTGCAGAAAGTATAGGGGAAGAAAACACACTGAGGTGTAAAGCTTGTGTTGTCAGTCCATGTAGTATAAATGAAAGCGGCAAGTTGTTTCCTCAGAGTAGGCGTTGGAGAAAGCCTGCGTGAGTGACAAGAACCAGAGAGAAAATATTTCTAAGAGTGCTGAAAGCATCCCTTAAGGTTGAGAGTGAGCTAATAAGGCAGTAGTTTATTTAGGTTCAGATCCCATGACTGGTTTGTGACCTTTATGCTCATCTTGATTGTTCGAAAATAAATGGACAAAACTGTTCCTTTCTGAATTCCTATTGTTACTGAGAGACACATCCTGTCCACATGGCTTCTACCATGAAATGACTGGAGGGCAACATTTGACTCACCCCAGATGAAGAAGTCTTCTA
Source organism: Patagioenas fasciata (assembly GCF_037038585.1). NCBI lineage: Eukaryota > Metazoa > Chordata > Aves > Columbiformes > Columbidae > Patagioenas > Patagioenas fasciata. The sequence continues at coordinate 19,956,831 of NC_092560.1, read as the reverse complement.
TTAACAAGTTGCTAGGCTTCTTTTTCACTTGCATCCACAGTGTAGCATTTCGACTTGTGAGCTGTTGAAAAAAAAAAAAAACAAAAATAAACTTATTTTGATACCATTTCCTCCTTTTCTTTTGCAAACTTTGCTGGTTTTCTTGCCCTCCCAAGCATCACCTAAAGCAACCAAATGATCACGAAAGGCCTTTGTCTGACCACTGTCCACGAACTTTCATTTTTCATCTGTTCTTTCTCCCCTTCCCTATGGTCTTTTATTATCTGTTTCACTATTTTGCACCTGCTCACCTTCCTTCCTTCCTTCCTTCCTTCCTTCCTTCCTTCCTTCCTTCCTTCCTTCCTTCCTTCCTTCCTTCCTTCCTTCCTTCCTTCCTTCCTTCCTTCCTTCCTTCCTTCCTTCCTTCCTTCCTTCCCTCCCTCCTTCCTTCCTTCCCTCCCTCCTTCCTTCCTTCCTTCCCTCCTTCCTTCCCTCCTTCCTTCCCTCCTTCCTTCCCTCCTTCCTTCCCTCCTTCCTTCCCTCCTTCCCTCCTTCCCTCCTTCCTTCCTTCCTTCCTTCCTTCCTTCCTTCCTTCCTTCCTTCCTTCCTTCCTTCCTTCCTTCCTTCCTTCCTTCCTTCCTTCCTTCCTTCCTTCCTTCCTTCCTTCCCTCCCTCCTTCCTTCCTTCCTTCCCTCCCTCCTTCCTTCCTTCCTTCCCTCCTTCCTTCCCTCCTTCCTTCCCTCCTTCCCTCCTTCCCTCCTTCCTTCCTTCCTTCCTTCCTTCCTTCCTTCCTTCCTTCCTTCC
>NC_092560.1:19601048-19616048 GCF_037038585.1 Patagioenas fasciata | reverse complement strand
TTCAGTACTAAGCTACAATGAAATTAAAAGGAAAGCAAAACTCAGAAACAAAGAATAGGGATTTACAGAATGAAGAATACACCTGACTATCATTATTAAATAACTACTAATGTGCAATCAGTTAGGAATATTGTAGAAAAAGTACATGAATGACAAGGAAACAATTAGGGTGGTTAGGACTTAAATTGACTTACCAGAGAAAACCAAGGAAAGAAAAATAAGGGTTGAACAAGAACAATTTCCACTGGAGTGTGGAATAGGATTCCCAGGGGCGACTGTTGAAGGCCCATCTAAAGCCCAGACTAGACAAGATTAGAAAAACAATACAATCTTACAGTAGAAAGCTTAAATTTCAGCTTCACAGTTCTTTTCCATTTAAAAACTCTGAGACTTCCGGGAACCAAACCCCACCTATTTTGGGCCACACATCTGTATAAATTTCCAATGAGACAGAAGAATTTTTGAAGTTGTCGTGCACTGAATCTAATAGTTCTGCTTTTGGAGTTTTGAAGAACGTTCCCATTCTACAGCATCAAAACACACTTGGGACTGCCAGAACAAGGTTGAAAGTTAGTAGCCTATGATGTGAATTTTCTGAGGTTTTTTGTTTTCTTTGTTTGTTGGGTTTTTTCCCTTTTTTTCTTTTCCCTTGCAAGGACAGTAGTTTGCTGGCAGAATATCTGATCTGTAATTTTCTCACCTCTCCTGTGTTACAACATTTTTGAATGTGTGCTAATACAACTGAGATTTTACCCTTTTTTGTATAGATTCTTGCACTGTGTTTAAAAATTTCTAAAAAATATACTCCTGCCAAGACTAACAGATTATATAACATCAGAATTTCATTTTGCACAGTAATTAATGCTTGAGATTAATCTTTCCCAGACTGGAGAGCTATTGGAGTTTCTTACCTACAGGCATGTTTTCAGATTTTTGCAGTATATGTGGGTAATACTATTGCCAACTACAATAACTAGGGCAATAAAAGTGAGAAATCTAGATGAGAGATCTTCATACCAACTTAAATACCTGGATGGAATTATTAAAACTTGTGGAGGTCAAGTTAATTCAAACACAGAGGTACGGGGATGTGTAATTCTGAATGTACAAGGCTGTAACCACTGCAATTGTTAAATTAATTCTTGTGGTTGTTATGTGGTGGCCTACTGCTGTTTTTAGTGACAGTTTGTTTTGGATGGTTTACTGCAGATCTACCAGTGGCTGCTGCTTTTGGAAAGACTGTCAAATATGATTCATTCACAGTGTCTGGGTTATACAGATCTTCTATTGACATGTGCACAACTAAAAATTCTGTACAAATTCCAGAGTAGCATCAGGCTTTCCAAAATACTTGTAAAGACATACCTTCCCACAGATACGGTGTGCTAAAGATCTAGTAAACACAAATTGAGGATTTTCAGGACTAAAGAAAAGACATTTACATACAATATTTGTATGTCATATCTCATAAGATTCTCACACATTTTGTTGTTTTTATGCACAATGTGTAGTATCATAAAGAATTTACCTGGTTTTCCTTGGCACATGCCAACTGTGTGAGTACATGCAAAGAGCAGCAACCATTACTTAACTGTTCTAGCTATATTTTAAAATACAAGAAATTTTAGAAATTAGTGTGCTGCTTTGAGAACACCGTTTTTCCTGTTAAAAGCTCACATAAGCTATATGATTTTTACCATCTCCAGATCTCACCAAAACAAATACAGAAAAAACAACTGCAATCCAGTTTTGGAACTGCTCTAAGATTTTGCATTTTATGCAACCGGAAGTTTAGGTTGCGTGGTTTAACTTTACGTAGTTTAATTCATCCACTTTGCAGGCATATTTCTGATAGACTAAGCAGTGCGTTTTCCTCACTCAGTTCTCCCACAGGGACCCAGCCAGCTGGGAAATAATCCAAGAGCTTTTCAATGGACACATACAAGCGTATTACACCAGGATGCTAAGCACATAGATTAACTTTCGCAATGAGGAAATATTGAGGACAGAAGGCATACTGGGGAGAGACGGGATTGAGGAAAGGAGAGGATGGATTATCAGAATCAGAAGGCCAGTGTCACTGGATTTGGTTTGGTTTGGATCTTTCTACCCCTGCCTCTCCCAACTCTAGAAGTCATTTTACCTCAAGTCCTAGATAAATTCTGATTTGTTCCAAGAAGATCCTTCCACACACCTCCAGAAGTACAACCCTGGGACAGTCAGCGCATTTTAGCTGGTAACAGCAGCCACTGGCTATGCAGTTATAGAGATGTTATACAGTAGCTACCACTACAACTGCTAAAAATCAGGCAGTACTGGCCATTCTGGCATGAAAGCTATTAACCAATCATACATCTATCTTGGAAATGGAGTTTAGAAACTATTTGGAGATTCTTAGCAAATTAATCTAGCAGAAGGTGAGAAATTCCAGACAATGCAAAGCAGTCACTAGGAACAAAAAGGGAACAATGGTACTCTCCAGGTATCTTGGAGATGCACTATAGGAGTCACATTAGTGTGCCTGCATACAGTACACGAAAGGATTTTAACAGTTTAGAAACAAGTTTTCATTTCGAACCTGCATTATGCTGAAGTGACGATGAAGTTCAGACTAAGCCTCATTTTTAATGTGAGCAGAATAAACAATAGTATCCCATGACAAATGAAGGCATTGATTAAAACTGGAAAAATGGGGCCAACTTGAGTAAATCTTACTGGTTTGCCTGGTTTCCTGTCTGCTCATTTGCTAGTAACTAAGAACAAAGCCTAACATAGCAACTAAATGTTAACAGAGAGACATTAACACACACATAGAGTCCTCATCATGGCTGAGTGGTGTTATAAAATTCACCTTCTTAAGTAAGAAGTAACCTATAACCCATGTGTGGTACTATCTCCTCCAACCTTGTGACTGAAGATGAACGTCATAACACAGAGCAGTCATCGTGTATACAATGTACATTCTTCTTTCTCCCCCTGATCCTGAAGGAAACTACTTTATATGATAGAAATTAAAAACAAAAAGTACCTGAAATAGAAGGAAACCACAGAGTATTAAATAATTTGTCAATTATTATAGCAGCATCAAAGGAACACATGCATGTTCTGAGTCCTTACTCATCACTCACACCACACTTACTCTTTTGCAAGATGCCTTGAGATCTGAGTAGAAAATTTTCTATAACGGCTAAGAACTATTAATGAATCACACATCCGTTTAGCTGAAAAATTTTCATAAAACATGGGTATTGACTCCTGCATTCCAACCAAAGTAACAGTTTGTATAACCTTAGCACTTACTACATTTACACTGCAGTTTCATCTAAACAGTTGGATACTACTCACTTTCCCAATTCACTCTCCCATGTCTTACTACATGCAACATGTTACTTTATGGTATTAATACGCTTTCTACATTTCACTCCAGAAGTTACTCCTATTTGTGATGTGCCATGTCCACATATAGAAACTGTATTTTTCTAATTAAGAGGTACAGAATGTAACAGGTTGTTAATCATAAAATATTACCTTTTAAGATAAATTTGTATTTACATGCTTGTTTAATTTACTTTGACATATAAAAGTTAGTAGTGATGATGTACGTCCAGCAATTAGGAAAAGCAGCTGGGTGTGAAGACATATGCTTACTCCTCAATCTCAAATGATGTGCTATGGGATATTGAGTAAATAATTTCATTTTGTGTTTCTGTTTAGCCACACAAAAAATTCAACAATATTTAACTATGTATAGGCATGCTGCAAGACTTACTTACCTGATGGTAAAGATGCTATAGATAAACCAAGTATTTGCTATTTTAAATGCATGTATACAAAGAAATTGAAGTTATGTAATGCTCAGTTCACTCCCTCTTAGACACCCTATATATAATTTTTTTTTGGTAAAGAAAAACAAGCAAAAATGAAAAATGCATCATCATTCCTCTCTGGACGTCTTGCATACTTTTTAGGTGACTTCTGCATTATGCATGGCTGCATCTCCTTAGCACAGCAACCTGTACTCATAAAATGACACTTGGCACCGCACCTGGGACACTGTAACCTCCAGGGACTAAAAGGATTTGGCTTGTCTCGTCCCTTCTGATTATGCAGTGCATGCTAGGAACAAGAAAGTATAGCGACACGGATCAATGGACTGCACACTGTGTTTTCTGGTCCTGCTTGTTTCATGTACTACTTTTAACATTCTTCCTACAGTAGGGCAGGAACCACACATTTTATTCACTGTACCATCCCAATAAAAAGAAAAAACCTTTTTAAGGAAAAAGAGATTTAGAGGTAGTTATGAAATTCTAACCTCCCCCTCTGATATTATAAGCAACTTAAGTTTTCTAATCACTAAATGTGAACACCAACATACATGGCTTACACCTAAGAAATTGCAAGGATAAGAAGAACAACATCTTATATTCACATCCTTTATCTTCCATTTGTCCCTGCCTGTTTCCCACCAAGAAAAGAGAATAAAGGAAGTCCCAGGCAGGGATAATGACAACACTGCAGTCAAATAACAAACAAGGCAGTTTGTAAAGAATATTGTAGAAAGAAGCCTACTAAAAGATTTCCAATAGGAAATTTAACAATCTGTCAAGCACCACACCCAGAGGAAAGTTGGGAGTCACTTAGCATTGTTATAATTTGTATTCCTACAGTGAATTACCAATGTAAACCACATAGGTCCACAGGGATGTACTAGTGCCTTCTCACTGCATATTAACTTTAAGTCCTAAGGCATTCAGAAAGATAATTATATTCAGAATACAGTCAGGCCTCAAAGGAAACCTAAATGCATCATGCGTCAACTGTATGTGTGTTCCTTCTCGCATTTATGTTACATATATGATGCATATACATATACAGAAACATATAATTATCTCGAAAGACAAAGAAAGGAGTCAGCTGTTTGGAGACAAATTATTCATTAAATTGTCATTTCACTGACTTCAGTAACTAACTCCCATTGATTTCAGTAGAGTGACTTCAACAGGAATGTTAAGACTTCTGTGCTGCTTGTACATTCAAAAGACCTTTCAAAATTTTGTGCTATGCATAAATACTAAAGATAACTGGTTTTAGCAGCAATGAAAAGGAAAGTAAAAATAAATGCACTATGTGTGCAAAATCTCTTAAAAATTCATAGTACTTTTTCCTGCTTTGTCTTTACACTATGTACAACTACACTAAGAGATTCCCTCAGAGGGAAAGAAAGCAACTTAAATTTGGGTATTCTTCTTCCAGAGGCCATCTGCCTCTGTGGTCAGAGCTCATCTTCCTACCACTTCTCCCTTGGAATATCAGAGAAGACACTGGGGTCTTCCAAGGCTGATAAATTCAGAAATGCTAGCATAAATAGAGGGCATATATTGCCTCATCATAGCAGCACTCAGGGTGTGGGAAGAGGAACTACAGCTAATACAATTTTTTTTTTTCTTCAAAAAGGCCATGATGTCAATTCTTACTACCGAAGTTACTACAAGTCATCTCAGGTTACATGTCCTCTCTTAGAAAGAAACACAGTTGGCTATTGTTGGCCATGTGACATCCTGCACTTACATGAGAGCAAATATAAAGAAGCAGAATAATCCTGTATACCTGTACTGGCAGCAAAAACATACTTCTCAAAAAAACAGTTACAAGTAATTAATCTTCCTCTTTAAAAGGCCTGCCTGTACAGAGCATTTGCCATTAAACATTACAGAAACAAACAGTTGAATAAAGACTGCTATTCTCATGAAATCATGATATTGTGATGCTTCTCTATCGGCAAAATGAGCAGTAAAGGTGCTCTTGGAGTTCCAAGTAGCAACTCTTTAAAACTCAGGAATGGATATAGTCAACACTGAGGCAAACAACAGAGGTTGACCTAAGGCTGCACATGTATTAAGACAGAAATATCTGAAGCCAAAGAGCAGAAGGGGGAGGCAGGAGGTGGACAAATATTAAGGCCTTGATCTCCTATCACTTTAGTCATAGCTATAAGAATAGTTTTCATCAAAAATTACCCAGCAAGATGACAGACTCACTGGAAAACAGAGCACTACACCAAAAGACAGATCCTAACCAGTCAAAAAACTGCGGTATTTAAAAAAAAAAAAACAAAACAACCATGAAATGCCTACCACATGTGGATGCACACTGGAGATGGCTGAAGATACACCTAAGATGATTTTAGGTAAAACCTTTTAGGATTAAAAAATAATCCACAATCATATGGGTAAAAAAACATGAAAGAGGTACCACCTTCATAGGAGTTCACGCAAAAAACATTGTTCACATGGCTGCTTCTGCTATTCTTGCTGTTCTTTCTGCTGTTGCTGAAAATATCACTGTTTGATGACGAGCAAGTGAAATTTAAAGCCTGGAAGCCACTCAGTGTTCATAGCATGATGTGGAAGGATGTGAGGTTTGGGTCTTAAATCTGTGAGAGTTTACTGTGAAACAGAGTAGGAAAAAAGGCAGGGTGTTGAAGTCAAAATTGCCTCAGCCAAGCTGGAGCCAGAAGGATCAATCATGTTATTTCTTGCCTCACCTTGGGGAGGATTGTTAGTAGAAGATGAGTCAGGAAAGCTGTGCTTAAATATCTTTCCCCACAAGATCAGGAATACAAGAATCTTGGAGCAGAAGCACTGGCATTTCTTGTTGACATCTAAAGGAAAGAAGCAGACCGCAGGCTATCCTCTGCCATGGAAAGCAGCACAAAGGGCATCATCCTTCTTTTCCCATTTGTGATCTGCTGCATCTTGAAACAGGTAAATCCATCTGACAATTAGTTACAGGCTCCAGACAGATAAAGTCTACATGGATGTTCTTGGAGACATTTGTTCCACACACCATCTGCCTTCCCACAGAAAAAGTGGATCTCACATCACCTTGTTAATACAAAGCATGGTGGTCATGCTTTCTGTCATGTCTTCATGATTGCCTTACTATGTAAGCTGGAAGCTAGTCACAGGTATCATCCTGCTCTGAGCTCTCAAGACACTGAAATGTAAATTAAGCCTCTGTTTTTGAGATGTCAAACAAAAAAGCATGTCTAGTAGAGATGAAACTTTTCCAATCTGGGAAGCAACCATGAAGGGAAAAGCAACCATTGCCAATTATTGACTAATTTTTGCTTTCTACTTACAGAGTGAGCCATCATGCTACACTGCTACACAATAGTCACAAACATGTCCATCAAATGGAGCACTCCAATGTATGTGCAGTGTTGTATTAGGTTGCATGTAAGTGCGGGATGTCCTACAGCCAAATATGGCCACATTCTATTCCAAGAGAATAGAGGTAACCTGAGTCACCTTGTTAGCTTTGTCAGAGCTAATAAAATCAACAGTACAACTTCTGGCAAGAGAGAATTCCAGTGCAGTTTTCAGTAAATTGCACCATCTGTTTTATGAGCCAGTCTTACAGATATGGCCTAATGACAATTCAGGGTGTTTTTAATGTCTTCAGGATCTTCATGACAAGGTCCAGTAGGAAGTGGTATCAGAAGCGGCAGAGGCCTACCACAAAGAAAAGGCATAACAGAAAGAACCTTGCAGGTTAAAATAGACGCCTTGCTGGAGCAACAAGAGTGTCATCAGCCAGAAATTTAATTTTGACATTCAGTCCCCTCAAGTCCAGGACTGATAAGAGTTCCTATTTTCCGCTGGATCTCAGAAATAGCTGCTGTAAAACAACTTTCCGCCAATATAAAATTATTTTAGGTGGTCACATCATTCTCCTAACAATTCACTCCAGAATCCTTATTTGATGAGTCTCTGTGAATGATTAAGAAGGGGGTTTGGCATATAACAGTGTTGAAAACTGATGAGGTACAGTATCACACTCCTATAGACTATTTATGAAGGTCTGAAGAATATCTGACAGCACAGTCCCAAAGAGATTAAAAAAAAAAAAAAAAAAAAAAACACCAAACAGAAAATAGGACAAGGCATTAAACATTTTTTCCATCATCTCTTGCAAAAATCAGTTTTGAGGCTCAATTGTGTATTTTCATGAAAATTCATTCTGATGAGCCATGCTAATGGCTACACTGCCTCTTTTTGAAGGAATCATACTGTGTATAATGTGCTTCAGAAACCAGAGAAAGCTGACAAAATGAGCCTGGATATAAATGAGAAACTCATATTTTTTGACAGCTGAAAGGCAGACTCTAGAAGAACGTAAGGTACGTAAGGAATCCTTGACTAAGCATAAAAATTTCATCTTCAGACGTGATTTCTGATGCTAGATTTCCAGAACCAGGCACTCGATATTCTGTATGATGTGAATTGATTATTGTTGACATTACTTCTTGCCTTGTCCGGACCTGAGGCCAAAGTCCTCCACAATCCCTCCAGACTTTCTAGATGAGATGGTCAAGTGATTATTTTTCTCTGAAATTATTGGTTAAGGTGACCCTCATAATCCTCTCACATTGTGTGCCTCCATTCCCTAGCTAATCAAATGATGGATGAGCCCTTTCAGTGAAGAGAAGTGATTATCACAAGAAGGGCAATCCTGGAGATGGGACACCTCAGACAAAATAAAGAGAAATTCAGAAGAAGAAGAAAAAGTAAGATAGTATCTAAAATAAACAAACAAAACTGATTTATTTACAGGAACATCACTACTGAAAATTGCTTCACTCAGCCACAAAAGATCAAAAAAAAACAAGGTCTGAGATGTACTGGCCTCTATAGATACAGTCATGGCACACATGTATGAGTTACAAATACTGCTGAATCAGAGAACATTCTACAGCCATCCACAGCAGGGTGTTTACATTAAACCACAGTCTGAATATAAAAATATATAAACAACAGAGAGAAAACTAAAAATACGCATCGCAACTTATTTACATAGAAAGATGAAGTATCCTGCAGGGTAGCTAGGAATACTATTACTCAACTTTTGTCCCATATTAGGGAAAGGACCAGAATCACAGTAATTATTTTATCAAAAGTACCTGACAGTCAGCTACATTTGCATGTCCATGGGCTCATCAATCCTAAGAATTTTGTTCTTAACCTTTCCATGAACAATGACTGCCAACTTGTTTTGTAGGATGGCACAAAGCAGGGCTTCGATAATAACTGTAAGCCTGTTTTCTTTTTGACTTCAGAGGTTTCAAAGTTGTCTCTCCAGAGAAAAAAAGTTGGTTAACTGCGCACTGTGATGCACAGCTTCCTATCCATAAATATCTTATTAGTACAATAAAGAAAAGCAGGCCCCTTAAATCCATGATGGGGATATTAGTATATTAACACAGGACAGCCTACAGAGAAATATGCATAAACATACAAGTGTTAATCTAACCTATCTAATTCCTATCAGTACATCTAGGTAACTTCTGTGAGCAGCTGAGCAGTCCTACATTTTCCAATACTTAGACAAGAGGTATTAGAGACACAAGCCAAAGAGTGAGAAGCTGGCAGAACATAAATCACAGAAAATAAAATGGGCTGAAAGGCATCATTACATCCTATGGCATTGCTGAGCTAGTAGGCAGTAAAAAGTAAAGGAGTAGTACATCTAGATCTCAGATTTTTTTTTTTTTAAAAAAAGTAATACTGCAGGTAATGTCTGCATATCATATACACCAATGTGTTAAAGCATGTAAGGGGAATATAGGCAGGCAGCTGAATGGTTCCCTAATCTTCTACTGTTTGATTCTGCGTTGATGAGAAACTATTTATGACACACCAAGACTGCTTCTGGAGTGTTCTAGTAATAACATACAACGAAAACCCAATTACATGTAGCCTCAAAATGCTTTCAAAATCTCTTCTAAACACAATGTAAAATATAGTGGTAGCTGGAGTCAATAAAATAAACTCAACTATTCTTGGTCAGTGGGCATAAAACTAAATTTAAGTACAGGTAACCTTTCCTTCTTTTTTCACTTCCACCTCTTTTTAAAAATGATTTAAGTTCTGTATTTAAGTTCCCTATGGAGCCTGGTGTACATCATGCATACAGGTAACTGGTAGTCATTGCTCACATTCTGATATTCATCAGGTTCTGTTTTGGGTCCTATGCATCGCTAGTCATTCAACATTTGTAAATGATACTTGCTAACAGTAACTTCCCCAGAAATCATAACATACCTTTATATAGTATACATTCAATTTTGTAAATCATAGCCCCACGTAAGTGAAACTGAAAATGTTACGAATGATGAATTATTTGATCTAGCACTAAGCACACAGCAAGAGTTCAAGATACATTAACAGTTTATTGTGCTTCTGCTGTACACTCCCCAGCTACAATGGGAGCATATCCCAACCAGGCAGACACTGTGAAATAAGTCCTTCTCCCACAGATGAAGACACGACAGAAGAGAGCTGGTCCTGAGCCACTCTGTCTGAGTTACAACAAGCTTCCAGTCAGTCTCCAACATAACTTGCTGGTAAGCAACTGCAGTTGACTTGTGACAGGTTCTGATTCCTGTCCTAACTCCTTCTCCATCTGCTTTGTGCTCCAGTGATCCCTTTTTCCCTTAAAGACACCGTGACTTCTACATAACAGGAGATTCACAGCATCTTCAACAGAGCTTCATAGATGTGACTGAGAGATAGATGTGGCTTAGCATCTACAAATTCATATGCAAATCTCAGCTCCAAATGTCTGCCTGCTACATAAGCCTCTAACAACTTTTTTTTTTTTGCTTGCTCAGTTGGAACATATATTTATGTATTTACACGTAATTAAAAAAAATATTTAGGTTGATACTTCTTTTTCCTTTAATTATCTGACAAACAGTAATATAACTGCATGAATTTTGCCCGAGGTGAAAGTTGGAGTTGAGCCTAATCACTAGCTTCAGACATTGTTCTGGCTAACTTAGGCAGAACACATTTGTACTGTATGTCTGAACAATGGTGAGGCACTACATTTAAGGATTCCTTTTAGCAGTTGTCGATTTTGATTAACCCTTTTCTAGATTATCTAGGAATACAGTTTTTATGCTTTACAGTATTTAATTTGCATTAGAGTATTAAGGCAGAGGCCATGAGTGAACTCTAAGCTTGGCAAAGCGTAAACATATGCACAGAGACACAATTAGCCTTCAAAGAAAGCATATGCAACTTTCTGAAATGCAGACTAGCATCTCCTTACACACTATACAATTCACGCAGCAGCACTGGGTTTATTTCCAGAATAAACTACAAGTCTTCCTGTTTGCCTGTCCTGAAGTCAGGAATCAAAAGTGAAGCCATGAATGTATAAGGGGTTATCAAATTTGAAGAAAATAAATAGAAATAATATAAATGTGCCCGAAATATATATTTTAAATTATACTATTGCAACTGGATGTCATTTGGGAAAACGAATCAAATATTATTTTGGTCAGCATTTACTGAAAGACAAATGAAGTCTACTGTAAATGGGAATAATAAAAGATATGCATACTTTCTAAAATCCTCAAGTTATTTCATCCTACTGTTTCACGGTTTTTGTGTAAGCTGAAGTTTCTGATTTTGTCCCACTTTGTAGGTACAATGTACTTAATTCCAAGGGGTCATCAAAACTATCATAACTTCGTTAGAACCAAAATATATCACCACCACTGTGACTTCCCGACAGTTTGCAGCATCCTGCATGATCTGCCCATGGTATTTTCCACAAGATTTTGTTTATAGCAGCCTTAAAACTTAGACTTGATGCTTAATTTTGAACTACCCCTACAAGGAAGATCCTCAACAGCATCACTATAAAGAATGTATCCTGGTATGTTTAGAGATGGTCTCATCAGATTTTCTGCTAAATTACAGAGGAATTTATCCTCAAGCAAGCGTAATCCCATTAATTTTCTCCCTAAAACATACACATTGGTACTTATAAAAAAGCAGCTTGTCTATTTGTTTATTACTCACCACTGGAAGAGGCCTGAATGAAAATCACAGAAAGGACCAAACAAATCTGCAGAGCTTGAGAGCTAGAACCCAGATTCAAATACGAATTTTCTGGCTGTTATTTCATCTGCACAGCCCACAGAACCAATTTAACACATGATGATTGTGCAGACTAGGGCCATCGTATCAAAATCAGTTCATTCTAAAAATGCTTATATCTTTTGGCTAAAAAGAGCTCTTCATTCCTGCTAGAGACTTCTAAATGATCAACCACTTAATCTACACTGCTCCTAAAATGAAAATTCTCTTCTCCTGATAGTATTGTTTTCTATGAATCCAGTCAGAACTCAGTTTTTATGTGCACAAGTAATTTGTTTTGCAAAGACTGTCATCTCTCAAAACTTCCCACATTTCAGCCATCAGCTTTGTTTGTTTGTTTTAATATACTTGAAGATTACATCACCATTAATAAGGTGTTTGTATGCCTGCTATAGGCCTTTCAAAACCCTGAAGAGACTCATCAAGAATCCATAGAACATCAGAATCACTCAGCCTCAATTCATGAATCTCTCATTATGAAAATGCACAGGAGACTCTCTGAGGCTCCTACTGGCATATATAAACATAAATGACAGAGATCTCTCCCCTTTACATCAAATAGCATTTCAAGAAGGAGGAAAAAAAATGGAGGAAACATTAAAAAAATATGCTTACTAGTGAAGAACATGTCCACTGTTTCCAGCACTAAAGTAAACATTAAACATTTTTCTTCTACCAGAAAAAGTGTGTTTAACACTGCCAAAGTCAGCTTAGGAATCTGTACTGAGGCACTTCACTTGGAACTCATAGTGAGAGAGACACATGTTTTTCACAAATGCAGATTTCTCACTGTCCATCCAGTCTGCCCCCCATCAAACTTACAGCTTAATTAATATTTTTAAAAACCATTTGTAAAAAGCTGAAAGGTGAAAAAAATCTCATAGTATTAGAGGGCAGTTATTTTCTTTCTCCCTCCATTTTGGATAGCTACATCTGGAAATAAATCATTAACAACATATGAATGTAAATATAATATGAAAATATTGGCAAACTTGTAGCAGCATACCCATAACCCATATATGCAGTAGGCCTTCTAAAATTACTTAGCTTGAAATCCTTAAAAAAGCAATCCATTAAGAACTTTACAAGGAAAGTGCCCAAGGCGAGTTTAGAGGCTGATTGATGTTGCTGAGACACATTACAAAAATGCAGGTTAAAAAATATGTAATAAGAATCTCATGCTTGATAACAAATGAAATACTCTGACATGTAACTTCCAGATAAAACATGGTATTTTTATACTGATCTCTGCTATTATGTTTTTACTGAACTAACAGGAATAAGAACTCAGTATACTCCATTTCAGGTAAAACATTTCAGAAGCCCGTACTATTCACTAATAAACTTAATAAGCAAGAACCCTCTGATTCTTTAACACCTTAGCAGTCATATTACTGTTTTCACTTTTATATGGCTTACTGCAATTGTTTGACAAAGAAACAAAAAGCACAACTAGAAGAACCACAAAAGCACCCTGTTTTACAAGGTGGGTGAAAATAAATTTGGCAACATATGAGAGCTAGGGAGAGAAGTCAGAAGCCGGATGAAGATCTAAGCATCCAAATGAAGCGGGGGGGTGGTGCAGAAAGACTACTTTTGCGCACACACACGTATCGAAGAAACCAGAAGAAACAGTGAGCATTGTACAGCCCTGATCTGCCCTTGGATTTTCTAGGAGTTTCTTCCGGAGATCTGGTGAATAGAAGAACAGAAGAATCAAACTTCTGTCTCCTTAGCTTTTTCTGAGCACACTCCACACTGGCAAGCAACTGTACACAGTGCTTTCAAAGACATATTGCTGTGTAGGAGTGATGACTGAGTGCCCTCCAGGCACCTCAAATGCAATGCTGTCACTTCTAGTCACTATTCAGCAGGGCTAATGCCATACCTGTTATGACAAGAATCAGCCACTTAAAGGCACCACACCTCTGCCCCCACAACGCATACTTGGAAGAAGGTATGAGCCACACAGTAACGTTTTAGGTGTTGCCAAGGAGAAGCAATCTTTCCTATAAACACTGAAGAGGTGAGAAGCACAGAAAATTAATAAACTCATAGTATTAAATGGAGGAGGACTTCTTAGTCAGAATCCAAATAACTGCTATGATTTTGTAGTGGTTCCTCTTGTGTATGGTCACAGAAAGCAAAAAGATTAAGATGCCATTTGACCAGGCTAAACTAGGTTTTAGTTGTCAGCCTAAACCTGCCATCTGGTGTCAAGATACAGCAGATCACACCCCAGATGTGAACCTTCAAACAAATTGCATTTCTATCCCCTTCCTCTCTTTCTGCAGGGCGAGCAGAGAAGAGGATCTATCAAAGATGTAAATTAGCAGAAATGTATTTCTTAGTAGAGCAACTGTTAATAAGAACAATCACATCAACAGGTAAAATTTCACACACATGCAGAAAAAAATTAATTACTGCTCCACAATCTCCATCTGTCAGTATTCAGTGCCATGGAAATATGTCTGCGGTTGGGGAAGGAGGTATGTATTTCTTGCTAGCAAAATATGCAGGTTGGCTCACCTCAACCATTTGAAAGTCTTCTGAAAACCCGGTATTTGTTTCAGGGCACTCTAAGTTTTGAAATCCTTGTCTCATTTCTTTACTTCTTTCTGTCGCAATATCTCATTCCACAATTGGGGTGGAGAAGGGTTATGCAGCGCTATCATTTGCACCTCATTAGTCTTGGGCTGGAGCTTTGAGAAAGCTGATACTCCCTCTAAATTTTTACAGATGCTTCTAGTTTACCAGTTCATGACTGCACTACTAGGAAAGACTTCCTGCCACTAAACTGCTTGCTGGCATGTAAGCTGAATTTCAAAATCCCTGAAAAAAGTAAAGCTCTGTGGTGCTCACTTGCCTTATTCTTAAGGAAAAAAAAGTATCCTGAAAAAACACAGTAAAACTCTTCACTCCTAAACTGTGAGACTAAAGCCCTTGGAAATATTTCCTTAAACTTGCAGAACATCTTGATTTTGAAACTCCCCACAAAAATGTTCATTAATAGAAAGGCATTTGTGGAGGTGTTTGTGGTGTAAAT